>NC_133649.1:248597154-248897154 GCF_009905375.1 Apium graveolens | reverse complement strand
TATAACTGACGATAAAACGTTCAATAAATATCCAAAACACGTTTGGATCAAAACAGCCAACACATAACACATAACAGTTAGGGTGTAACAACTTACACATTTAATCACATCATAATACACATAATTTATCATTATTATAATATAATACCAGCTTAATTCCTCGGCCGTTACATTTTTGGTTGTTTTTGATGTTTAGATTAGCTTTGCCATGATTTATAGAGTCGATTTATGTGCTTATTTGCATCGTTTGATTATCGGATGACTATAGTCGAGTTTTTGATTTTGTTAGTTTTATTTTTCGATTTTATGGTTTTTATGATAATTGTTGGATGATTATGATGATAGGAATAGATTATACATGATTTTTGCTTCGTTTTGATATATAGATTGCAAGATTTGGTGGATTATTGACTTGTTTGACGATTTTGTCGGAGTTCTTGAGCTCCATATCAGTTTTAATGATGATGGTGGCTTGATTTGGAGCTACAAAGATTATATGAGATGGTTTTTGTGTTATTGTTCTTGCTGGTTGAATTGTAGATCGAAAACGATTAAAAACTATGGTATCAACACTCGTTTTTGACCAAAATGGGGCTCGCCTGATTTGGTTGAAGGTTGCCGGATTTCAGCGAGTTCTTCAAAGTTTTCCGGTCATCTTCCTCCTTCAATATCCTGTTTCATCCATCAAAGAAGACGACCTCTTCCTAAAACATGTTTCTGGTATTATATTCATAAATTAATTCAAAATTCATTTTAATTCCAAAAATACATTTTAAATCAAAAATAATTTGGTTAATTATATTAAATAATTAACTAAATTATTTTAAATTCCAGAAAAATACCCTCTTTTATTATTTTTGAAAATCCAAATTTGATTTAATTATTTATAATTTATTTTGATTAATTAATTATTCATTTAATTGATTGATTAATTCATTTAATCGATTAATTTTATTTATAAATAGTTGAATGAAGTGTAATTATTTAAAATTGAGCCACATAATATTCTAAAATTATTTTGAGCCTTTAAAAATTATATAAAGGTATTGAATATTTAATTAATATTATTATTAATTGAATTATTCTTATTTTATTCATAAAAAATAGACCTTTCATCGGTTTAATACGAAACGAACGCGTATAGACTCAGAAAAATATTTCGATTTCATAAAAAATACTTTTGAGACCCAAATTCTTTTGTTTCGAAAGGTCTCTTGTTTTACGAGTCATTCTGAGTCGATTATTGATCGATAAATCATATTTTTGACCGGATTTCAATTTCAAAAATACTGAGTCTTGACAAACCGAGTCATGGGTTATATGAATGATGTGATACGTGAATTATGTATTTACATGCTATGTGAATTATGTACGTACTTGGGTTAAGAGTCTTGTGTTTGACTATTTTCCTTATGTGTGGACTATCGTATGGGTAGACGATAGGGTTTTTGACGTGAAATTTGTCGGATAATTATCGCTTAGACGATTAAGATGTATCTTTTAATTATAGATGTGGATTGTTCGAGACGATTAGCACCAGACGTTGGATAAAGAGTGTAATGAGATGGTGTTGGTTATCAAGCTTCTAGCAATCTCAGAAGCAGCATATCAGTGAGTTGTCGAAATAGAAAGACAGTGAATTCATGAGATTCCAGACTGAGATAAGTGTGATGCTGCGAGTGTGTCTAACTGGTAAATCAATATTTTCTACGCTAGTCTAATTACAGAATAGTTCAATATTTTACATATCCAACTGCTTATGATTATGCAAGTATTGTTTTCCTATTCTCAGTTCAGAATAAATAAATATTTTACATATTACTGAGTTAAATGTTTAGCATGCAAGTTTCTCTATACTATTCTAATTCCAAAATAGTTAAATGTTTCACATATCAAAGTGATTTATTCTGTTTATGCAAGTACTCTTCTACTATTCTATGTTCAAAATAGCTAAGTATTTTTACTTATCAAATTAGTGGATTTATAAATGTCTTAGATTTTGAGAAAGATGATCTTTGTTGCGAGTATTCTTCCATGTGAAGGGGAATAAAAATGTATAAGGGTGTCGATTATAATGACCCCTTTCAATAAAATATTTTAAGATTGGATGGTTACTGGTTGCGTAAGAGGCCGAGGCACCGGTCCAGCGCGAGCTATTATACGGAAGTGTAATATCTTGCAAGGCGAATATATGCCTTTTATGGATATCCTATAGGTACGGTATGGCTGCGGGATACCGATGCCTATATTTACGATATGGTTGCGGGATACCGGTGTTGTTTTGTGACTAATCATCAGGAACACAATAGTGCATAATTGGTTCCAATGTAAATTTCTAAATTATTTTGATAATCATATAGTAAATGATTTATCAAGTGTTTTGTTTTAGATAAAATCTGAAATTCAGTTTCTGATTCATGTTGATACTTAGTTTGCTGTTAAATATCAAAGGAGGTATTAATATAAATGATTGATGTTGACTTCATTATGGGATGTTGGGAGCATCTAAGTTAGTATTGCTATCTAATTTGATGTGATATAAAAATAAGTGTTGATATCATGATTGGGGTTTTGAGTAAATTGGATATGAAGTTTATGATTCAGCCCACAATCACTGTTCATGTTGTTGTTTACGATATTCTTGTAAATATTATTTTACGAGTTTTATTCTCATCAAGATTCAAAGTATTGCTGAATTATTTTCGCTCAAAAATATAAAAAGGGTTTTGAATACATTTAAGGAATCTTCTTTAACAAATTTTATGATTCGGCAATTATGATTTTAAATGTTCTGGTCTATTGCAGATGTCGGGTTTTATATTAAATGACTATATATATGCTATAATGAACTTGCTAAGAATTTCTTTCGCTCATACTTTCCTATTTTTAAATCTAACCTTTCAGTAAGGATTAGCTTGCGTTGTTTAGCCGCATAATCCGAGAAAGCAAAGGAGAAGCTTTTGGAAGGTGGTTGGTCCAGGGTTTGAGGAGAATGTTTAAATTATATTATATTATAGTTGTGTATTGTATAGTTGGGACTAGTATACTTCTTTTCGAAGTTATACTAGCGGGCTTAGTTAAGTGATTGAAATTGTTGAAAAGAGTTTTAAAAGAAAGTGAAAATTTATTTATGGAATTTGGATTTCTTGTTTCTAGAACTGTAACCTTAAAAAACCTTGGTGTAATTTGGGGTCACATATGCTATATTTGAGTTGCTGGCATTTAATTATTGATTTAACAGGTTAATTTGGATTGAGATTTCATCGTGACGACCTAATCCCCTGACCCTGGATTTGGGGACGTTACATATTTTATAAATTAATTGAGGCATTTGAGAACTGAGAAGTAAACACTTTATTAGTTATAGGAGTACAAAAAAATGCAAAAATAGGACTACACTACTTTATTAGTACTACTCTACTGTCTACTACTAGTATTACTTTGCAACAAAGTGATGTATTAATAAATGCAAATGTGTGTCAATACTCTACTATTCTAGAGTCTTAAACTATTAAGAGTAGGAGTTCAAAGCAACAGGCAGTTTCAAATTTTGGACGAAACAGTACAAAATGACTTCACAACTTCACGTGCAGAAGTAGGGGCTGTAGGCCTGTAATATATAGGGTACACAAGGGCTTCGTATTTGGTGGAAGAGATTAAATGCCCAAAAAGGAAAGGTAAAGAAACATATTTGACGGGAGATCATTCAATTAGTAGTAACAAGTTATATGTGTAAGGAATTACTAAAATTTACTGAACCTGTAATGAATTATACTTCAGCGGAGTTTGCTATGATAATTGACTATATTTAAAAAATATTATATTATATTTTTTAGTTTGTTATAAATAGAAAATTTTATTTCAATACGGTAAAAAATGAATTCGCTACATTGATACAGGTCTCTAGAGGTTCAACAAATATAGTCAACATCATGAGATTTCCTATAAATTTTGCTAATGGTTTTGTACCATTAGGGTGCATAATAATTATACATAATCTCTATAATAATAAATATGACAAGCCACATAGACTTTTAGCTAATGGTTTTGTATGATTGGAAATACTCTAACTTAGCAAGAAGTTGCTAATGTAACTAGGCGAGCACTAATTTGGTGAAGAAATTGTACCCAACATTACAAATATTATTGGCTGCCAAATTTTCAAAACTTTACATGTTAATGGAAGGACTATACATACGGTTATCACCACAAAAGTTTTTTGGAATTTTAAATTTTCACATGTCTAGTCCTTTTTTAAAAAATGAATCGATCTGGTACTTTGCCTGAGATTAATCGGTTGAATCGGTGATTTGTAGAACATTGACTAGTGACTCGAGACCTAATAATATGGAATTGATGTTAGTTCCGCAAATACTCTTCAAACTACCATGATCTTATTATTACTACTAATTGAATGATCTCCCGTCAAATCTGTTTCTATACCTTTTTATTTTGGGAAGCTAATCTCTTTCATCAAATATGAAGCCCTTGTGTACCCTATATACTACATGCCTACAACCCCTACTTCTACACTGCACGTGAAGTCATTCTGTATTATCTCGTCCAAAATTTGAAATTGCCTGTTGCTCTAAACTCCTACTCCTAATAATCCAAGACTCTAGAATAGTAGAGTATTGACACACATTTGCATTAATTTACACAGTACTCTGTTAGGTAATGAATAACATACAGGGGGGTGAATGTATTTTTGTGTTTTTATACTTTTCTTGATTTATATTTGGTTATGAATAAAGTAAATTAAATATTATAGTGAAATGTGCTAAGGCCGAAGTTTAAACATAAAATAGTTATAACACAGATCTTTCAAAACTCACTTATTTATATATATAAAATTAAGAATGTCTTGCTACAAATTTCTAGGCTCTTTGTAAATAAAGAGCTTAACTTCTTCCTTGAGAGAATACAAGATTTTTCTTATCTCAAATTGTTACAAAGCATCCAGTGTTTACTTTATAGAACACTAAACACTGGTTATTACACAACATGCAACAACATGTACTAAACCCTATTTTTGGATAATCAAATCTTTCTATTTCCGGCTTAGTGTATCTTTGCTAATCTTGCACGCCTGTGACTTTGTTCTGCCAGTTAAACTTGGCCCTTCATCTTGTACTCTTCAAGCTGCTTTTGTAGACTTGTCAATCCAACTAATTAGATTGTTTGTTGCTTAATAATCTTGAATATTGAACTGTTCTGCAATTTGTACTTTGAGATTTACCTCAAGATCTCCAGTTAGGCATATAGAGAACTTGATATCTCGGTAAGTATATTGGCTTATCGAGATCTCTAATCACTCTATAGTTGGTTTGACTTGTAGAGGTCTCTGAGTTCTCTATAAGAGAATTTAAACTTGTCAAGATCTCTCAGCTTCATTTCTTCACTTTGATTTATCGATATCTCTGAGTTCTCTAGTGGCAAATAGACTTATTGATATCTCACAGATCTCTAGTGATATTCTGACTTGTCGATATCTCTAGAGTTCTCTAGTGAAGAATTGACTTGTCAATATCTCTAATCTTCATGTCTTCAATTTGGCTTGTCGATATCTCTGAGTTCTCTAGTAGCTTTCCTGACTTCTCGATAAGTCATTTGGAGTTCTCGAATGACTTCTCTACAATACTTAATATGTGACTTGTAGAGAACTTGACTTAAAATATTTTTCCTAATATAGATTTATTCAACTCCAAGCTTCTTCATAATTCTTTTGAGGCATGATCTTCTTGATCTTCTTCCAGATAGAATTCTTAGGCTTGATACTATTTACAGAAAAGACTCCAGTCTGCCCTTGAACATTTTTACAGACTTAAGAATTACAATACATAATGCAAATATAGATTATCATACAACTTACTTAGGGTTATCAATTTGACTTAGTCTTGTTAATGTACAGGCATGTCTTGCACAACAATCTCCCCCAATTTGTGAGAAGATTGCTTAACACAAACTCGCGTTGTTAATAAGACTAACCCCAAGCTAAAATGAAAAATAAGACTAACATATAAAAATTGACACAGTTACAATTATTTATACATTTAGGTAAAACTGTTTTTACTTCTGCTTCTTCTCTAATGAGATCCTTTAAGTACAAAAGAAATTCTAGTTCTTCTATGATTGGAGTCCCACTTAGAGCTTCCACAAGCTTGAGTCTCTGGATTTGGATAGCCATCTAGTATATCAATCCTAAACTTTGCAAATCTTCCAGCTCTTACATTCAACATTTTTCCATCCTTGGAAATTCTACTCATTCCTTTTGCCTTGAGCTCTTCTGATTTTTTATGAACATTTCAATCTCCTTATCATGTTTCCTTTTTCTTTTTTCATATTCAGCCTCATTCCTTTTTCTTCTTTCCTCTCTTACAATCAACCACTCAGCCAAAACTGATCTCCATGCCCTTGCAACACTATCCTTATCTTTTAGCAAACTTATCACTCTCTTGATTTCTGTGGGAGAGAGATAGTCCATTAAAGTACAGCCAAGAAATATGAAGGACCTATCTTTATAGTAGATTCTTACTTCCCTTAGAGTTACAACCCAGACTCTAACTATTTCCTCAGCTTGTTGTTGAAAATAATCTTCATCTGAGATGTACCAATTTAAAGGTAGAAAGTCACTTTGCTTGAAACAGTTGCAGATGTCCCTTTCAGTACTTGTACTTTTTCAGCATCCTTAGCCTTCTTAGGTTTCCTCCCAACAGTTTTGTAGTGAATTTTGAGTGAAGGTTTGTCATAAGGTAAGGTTGTGATTTTCTTGAGAGATGTTTGGCTTGAGGTATTTGGTATTTTTAGGAAGGTGTTAGCATTTTGTTTGTATAGGAATTTTGTCTTAGAGGTTAGAGGTGGTTTGATGATTGAGGTTGTTGGCTTTGAAGGTTGAGCTAGATTTGTTTGGATTTTTAGGGTTTGTTGTGGTTCTGAGCCATCATGCCTTTGCTTGCTTCTCCTTTCTCCTCTCCTTTTATTTTTACCATCCTTCTACTCATCCTCCTTTTTTTCTCCTTGATTCTTGTCCTTGCTTGCCAGTTGCTTTAGAAGCTTGATTTGGATTTGAGCTAGAAGGCTTTTGTTTGCCATCCTTCATCTCATCATCATCCTTATCTTTTCTTAAATTTTATTGAGTATTTGGCAGCATGGTGTCAGTATTTACAAGATATCTATCCAAGATCTTTATCATCTCCACATCCTCATGCTTCTTGTTCCTTTTGTGCTTTAGATAAGACTATAGAGTCATAATTAGCCTCATATTTGATTTGACAAAGTGTTTAGGAACAAGGAGATGTTTGGCTTGTTTGGTTGTTGGACATACATAGACTACTCCTTTTTGGATATAGATAGGCTTCAGGAAAAGCTGCTATCTGTGCCTTTTTTAGCTCATGGAGAAGTTGAGTGTCTTCTGGAATAACTGGATTCACTCTGTCAATCATTACATCCAGTTCAGATGCTCTTAAAGTTTGAAGATTTGCAAGAGTCACCTGAAGACACCTGTCCACACCACCATCATTAATGTTCATAACAATCCTTTTCTCCAAAAAGTCATCAATTTTCACAACCACTGCGCTTATAAAGTTGATGTTCTTGGCCAAAACTTTCTTGTAGGTCACATATTTTTTTTGAAGAGACACTCCTAGTGCTGCAAGAAGTTCACTGAATTCATGATCTTGATTGGGTCCTTCTGCAGCCTTTAGAAGTCTTTCTTTTCCAACATCAACTTTAAAAGAGTTTTGACCAACCTGAATAGGCTCTTTAGATTTTTCTTTAGCATCCCTAGACTATTGAATCCTATCCTCAATCACCCCCTTAGTCTTGGTGATAGGCATGAATAGGGGAGTTGGTAATTCTGGCCTTATTTGTTCAGGTAGAGAGGACAATGGTGAAGGGTTTCGAGCACATAAACGTAACGGAAATAGTAATTAAAAAACGTGAAAAATCAGAATTTTCGAAACCCACCGCAGGATCCATGAGAAAAATAGATATTTAATTCATAGATCAGATTGTTTACCTTAAAAAGCTTTACAAATTGGTTGACTAATGGAGATCCAAAGCTTATTCAATCACAACTCATCCCGCTCTCGCGATCTACGCTCTATCGGTATCCACACGAATGCTTGAACGCAAGGATTGAATGTGTACTAGAACAAACTCGTTCTTCTTGCTCTCTCCATCTTCTCCCTTGGTGTCTAGGGTTTTAGTAAAAATCTTGCATACAAAATCAGCCATACAAGAGATATTATATAGAGAGTATAATAAGAATTGTAACTCTTAACTAATTAGGAGTTATTATTAATTCGAAATTCCTATTTATATAATATTTAAATAACACTTAATTATTTAACAAATAAATTGTAACACCCCCAGATCCGGGGTCGGGGATCCGGGTCGTCACGAGTTCCATTTCCCTTAATAACACCCAATCTTAATAATTACTCAACTACTCTGTACTGTGACCCCACCATAAACACACACACCACACGTTATAGTCTCAGAGATGAAATTTAAATAAGTACAAGTCTTTGAATCCACCATTTAAAAGTTATTACAACCCAAAATGATTACTTGATAAATTTACAGTTAATTGCCATTATCTGCCACAAGTTATAATTATACATAATTTGATTCTCAAAAGTAGATGGTCTGAACTACAATGGATCTACCTCTGCAGCTATAGCAGCTACAACATCATCGGGAAGACGCGGGACGCTTCCCACGCGCTTGCGCTGGGTCTGCTGGAGTCTGGCCATCTCTCCTAACTGTTGTTGTGTGATGAAGAAATAAAGCAAGAGTGAGCCTTACAGCTCGCAAGATAATATGTATAGTGATAACAATAATATAAGTATCTAAATGGATACTTAATAGCATCTCTATCATATGCAAGATAATTACTTGCTAGATATAAGTAAAAACAAGGAATGAAGTTACCAATACTTCACCACACTTATATCATATAAAGTTACTTGAACTGCCACCGTTCAAAGTATTATAAATTTTAAGAAAAACATCCCATAGATGAGACCACAAGTTAAGACTTGAATAGATTCAATCTTTGAAATATTATTGAATGAAAAAGTTATGAGATACTTTATTTAGTCCCGATATATATATATATCCACATATATATATATCCCGAAAACATTTCCTGGAACCTCTGTTATGTGAAGTATGAACAGAGTTCGAAACATCCAATGAATTTTGGAAAGGAAAAGAATTTTTGGCATAAACCCGATATCTCGCTGATCAGGCAAAGATACCAATAAGTAACCTTTTCTACTGTAGATGGATGAATTCCTCACCGGTCATCACCCTGGCCGCATTAGGACCTCGCGCTAGACCGTACCCCGGCCCCTCACGCGTTGATGGACTGCCACCCAGCCACTTACACAATAATAGACCGTACCCCGGCCTGTCGCTTATGCCGACTCAATCAAATGGACTTACTTCCCGAACATTGGGCAAGTAATCAAATTGTTTTCTCAAAACAGCAACCTCGTTGCGAATATAAAATACACCACAGAGCCGGATTCCCCAGGTTTTGAGCGAGTATTTAAATCCCCTTAAAAGGAAGATCTTAAATATAAAAAAAAGAGTTTTGGGATCCGCTCTGACTTTTAAAATCATTTTGAAGACTCGAAAACACTTTAAAGAGTGTTTGGAGTAAAGCTGATTTAATGAAGTAAATCAGTCCCCAGAATATTTAGAAAATGACTGAATATTATTATTTAAATAATATTCCCATAAAGAATAATCTTTATAAAAATAATTGAAGTAGAAGTATTAAAACTTATACTTGAAATAAACATTAAATAACCAAAGATATACTTATGTAGTATTATCTTTAATTGAATAATCGAAAATAAGTTTGATTATTTACACCTTATTCTTTAATAAAATAAAGAATATACCTCAGCAAATAATCGGAGTCATAGATCCTCAAATGAATATTCAAATAATATTCAATAAATAAAATACGCTGAGTCATAATACCTCGAATGAATATTATAAATAATATTCATTAAATAAAATAAAGGAGTCATACATCCTCAAATGAATATTCAAATAATATTCAATAAATAAATAAAAGGAGTCATAAGTCCTCGAATGATATTCGAAATAATATTCAATAATAAATAAAGTTTAAAGTTATCGAATAAACCTTATTCGATTAATAGTTTGGAAAACTATAACCATATATAAATAAATAAATATATATATATATCCATATCCATATATATACAAAATCTACTCGGGATCCTCGACTCCCGGTTTTAGAAAATATTTTCACCTTTGGGTCCCTATACTAAGGGTATACGCAAATACCGCTTATCTCTAGCATAGGTATTATGCAACGAATAAGCATTTGAACCAACAGATATATATTTCAAGAATATGAAACAGGCATGCATATATACCATATCACATGCTACAATATATCGCAACATTTGCTAATATAAACATCATGCATCTATCGCAAGATAATGCATATACATATATACATCACAACAACAGTATAACGGATAGAATACTTGCCTGAGCGACTTGGGGGTGAGAAAGTGTAACACCCCCAGATCCGGGGTCGGGGATCCGGGTCGTCACGGCCTTTCTTTCCACAATATCACTTCACTTAATTAATAATAAATAACCTTATGCTGTGACCCCCACACTAACACACACCGCAACCCGTTATAGTCTCAGAGATGAAATTTAAATAAGTACAAGTCTTTGAATCCACAATTTAAAAGTTATTACAACCCAAAATGATTACTTGATAAATTTACAGTTAATTGCCATTATCTGCCACAAGTTATAATTATACATAATTGATTCTCAAAAGTAGATGGTCTGATCTACAATAGATCTACCTCTGCAGCTATAGCAGCTACAACATCAACGGGAAGACGCGAGACGCTTCCCATGCGCTTGCGCTGGGTCTGCTGGAGTCTGGCCATCTTTCCTAACTGTTGTTGTGTGATGAAGAAATAAAGCAAGGGTGAGCAGCAAGCCCACCAAAATAATATGTATAATGATTTACAATATATGAGCCTACTCATAATACTCATGAAAGTCTTGGTCAAAAGAAATGAACCAAGTTTGATATCTTAATGCGATGAAGTCGCAAAATATTCAGTATATATACATATATACTTTTCAAAATATTGGAAGTCCTCTTCCATGCATAATATACACAAAATCCCAGTGTATAATTGTATATATAAAAAAATATCGTTGCAAGGTGATCTCATACATCTAACCTTGTCTCAACGTTTTTCTGAAAATCTTTGTCATTCATAAGACAATTATTAACTAGATATAAGTTTAAAAGATGAGGTTACCAAATACCCCAATATACTTATATCTTTCCCAATACTACTTGAACTACCACCGTTCAAGTTATAATCAGTTTCAAAAGTTCATCACATAGATGAGACTACAAGACAAGATTTGAATAGATTCAATCTTTGAAATATTATTGAATGAAAAAGTTATGAGATACTTTATTTAGTCCCGATATATATATATCCACATATATATATCTCTAAAACATTTCCTGGAACCTCTGTTATGTAAAGTATGAACAGAGTTGCAATATCCAATGAATTTGGAAGGAAAAGAAAACCTTTGGCATAAACCAGATATCTTGCTGATCAGTCAAAGATACCCATAAGTAACCTTTTCTACTAGTAGATGGACGAATTCCCCACTGGTCATCACCCTGGTCATAATTAGGACCTTATGCTGGACTGCCACTCAGCCACTTATGCATTTGATGGACTCCCACTGAGCCACTTACACTGTCATGGACGCCCACTGAGCCCATGTTGCTTATGCCGACTCAATAGATGGACTTACTTCCCGAACGTTGGGTAAGTAATCAATTCATTTACCAAAACTGCAACCTTGTTGCGAATATAAAATACACCACAGAGCCGGATCCCTCAGGTTTTAAGCGAGTATTTAAATCCCCTTAAAAGGAAGATCTTAATTATAAAATTGAGTTTTGGGATCCGCTCTAACTTTTTAAAAATCATTTTGAAGACTCGAAAACACTTTAAAGAGTGTTTGGAGTAAAGCTGATTTAATGAAGTAAATCAGTCCCCAGAATATTTAGAAAATGACTGAATATTATTATTTAAATAATATTCCCATAAGAATAATCTTTATAAAAATAATTGAAGTAGAAGTATTAAAACTTATACTTGAAACGAGTATTAAATAACCAAAGATATACTTATATGAAAGTATTATCTTTATTTGAATAATCGAAAATAAGTTTGATTATTAACACCTTATTCTTTAATAAAATAAAGAATATATTTCAGCAAATAATCGGAGTCATAGATCCTCAAATGAATATTCAAATAATATTCATTAAATAATATAAACTGAGTCATAAGCCCTCGAATGAATATTCAAATAATATTCAATTAATAAAATAAAAGGAGTCATAAGTCCTCCGATGAATATTCAAATCATATTGAAATAATAAAATAAACTGAGTCATAACCCTCGAATGAATATTCAAATGATATTCAATTAATAAAGTAAAAGGAGTCATAAGTCCTCGAATGAATATTCAAATAATATTCAGATAAATAAATAAAAGGAGTCATAAGCCCTCGAATGAATATTCAAAATAATATTCAATAATAAAATAAAGTTAAAGTTATCGAATAAACCTTATTCGATTAATAGTTTTAAAAACTATATCCATATATATATATATATAAATATATATATATAATATACTCGGGAACATCGACTCCCGGTTTAGAAATATGTTCACCTTTTATCCCCTATACTAAGGGTATATGCAAGATACCGCTATCCTCTAGCATAGGTATTATCAACTGAACCAACAGATATATATTTCAAGAATATGAAACAGGCATGCATATATATACCATATCACATGCTACAATATATCGCAAGATTTTGCTAATTAACCAACATGCATCTATCGCAAGATAATGCAAATACATATATTCATCACAACAACAGTATAACGGATAGAATACTTGCCTGAGCGACTGGGGTTACGAATGGCTCGGGACGAGTCTAGTAACCTATAAACAACAAGTAAGTTGGAATTAAACCAAAGTCACTTGTAAATCTATACTTTAACTAACTTAGACTCTAACGCTTGTTTTGCGCTCACTGATTCGCTTAAGTCACTCGGGTACCCTCGGCTCCACCATTTTTAATAATTTAACCTTTACGAGTTTTAAAGCGATTCCTTCGCGAGTGTCTTACCAACTGCCTAACACACTTACCATAAATGTTTCATACATTAATTAACCCTTTTTGGTCTTTAACCTATGTTTCAAAGTAAGGCGAGGGAAAAAGTTTCGTTCGCGAAACGCCGTTACTTGAAACGGTCGTTTCTCCTAAACCGTGCATCGGAATCGAACGAACTACATATCAAAACGAAGCTCGTAACATGAGCTATCTAAACATGGCAGTGGTCATAATCTAGCAGGGGGTTCTCGGGTCCTAATGTTATGCACAAAAACAGTCTACAGAAAATCGGACGTTACGACGGCTATGTTTACGCGATTACCAATATTTATACCACTCCAATTCTTTACCAATTCACTACAAACCACCCAACCATCATCAATACATCAAACACAACTTATATCAAGGCAAAGTCAGTCCATAGTCTCAAGGTTTTCCAACTTATTCAACCACAAACATGATCTACTAACCATAACTTAAGATTCATTAACCATTAACCAAGATTCATATCCAAAATCACCACAAATCCAACCAAACTATCTAACATACATGGATCTTGATATACATACATGGATATTTCTATATATACATTAATCCATCCATGAACTCATCAAAACTCAAAGTTCAAACTATAAGTTAAAGGTGAAAGTTGTTTATACCTCCTTGAAGCTTCCTAACACAACCCAAGAGCTTTGAATGCCTAAAAGAACCTTGATCCTTGCTTGTATAACCTTAATCTTTCATAAAAATTCAAGAAAACTAAAGTTATTTCTTGAAGGTTACTATTCACCATCTTCTTCCTTGATTTATTGGAAGAGATTGTGAAGGAATTAGGAGCTTAAACTTATAGCATATCCATATCTATGTACAAGGAAGCTTAGATAATTACCTTGTGATTTAACAATGCTTGGAACTTGATTTTTGAAATTCTTGCCCTTGAAAAAAGATGAAAAGCCGAGAGCAAGATGATGAGAATGAAATGATTTTGTGTTTTTTGATTTGTTTGGCTTAGCTTGGTTGTTTTTTGTTTTGTTTTTGGTTAATTACCTTAATAACCTTATATTTGTGTGGTTATAAACCAACCACACCTCCTCCTTCCCTATGTCATGCTTACATCACATTGCTATGTCATCCTCCCTTCCTTGTCCTCTTCTCATTGGTTGGGTGACATCACTTCCTCTAATCCCTTTGCTTAACTTCCTAATTGTTTGCCTAATGACCGCTGATCTGTTATACGGTTCCCTTAACTTTCGTTTTCGTTTATCATTTGAGGGATCATACCCGGGATCTTATTACTTAGGTTCCCTTAACCTTTCTCAATATATTATATTCCTTTTATGATCCTCTCCTATAATCCTTTAATTTAAATCCTTTTTATCCTGTTACCTTATACTCAATTCTCTCCGTATCTAGTGGATTTCCGGGAAAAATCAAAGTGTTCGGATTTGGATTCTGACGATCTTTACATACACTTATATCTCATATAAAGTACTAATAAAATCTCAGAATATCCATATCAGAACCCCTACATAGTGTGGCATGAAAAGTTTTCTCATTCAGCAAAAACACTATTCATAAGGGTTTCAAAAATTTTCCAAAAATTGGGGTTATTACAGTCTCCCCTCCTTAAAAGGATTCCGTCCCGGAATCAGATAGAAATGAATAGGGATACTTTCTTAGTATTGCACTTTCTAACTCTCAAGTCAATTTTCCCACATTGTGGTTCTACCATCAAACTCTGACTAGTTTGATAACTCTTCTCCTAAGCACTTGTTCCTTTTCACTCTATAACCCTTCCTGGTTGCTCCATATAGGTTACGTCGGGTTGCATATCTATGCGCTCATATGCCTCTATTTATCTGGCATCTGAATTATGCTTCCTTAACATTGATACATGAAACACGTTACGACCTGCTACATGTTCGGGGTTAGGGCTAGCTCATATGCTAACTTCCCAAACGTCTTAATATATCCAAGGGTCCAACAAATTGTAGACTTAGCTTTCCTTTCTTTCCGAACCTCATCAATCCTTTTTCAAGGGTTTCCAAGGGGATACCTATAACATTACTAGGCCCCCTATTTCATACTCTTTATCCTTTCGTGTCAAATCAACATACTTATCATGTCCATCTTGGGCTACTACCAGCCGTCCTCTGATTAGATCTATCATATCCTTGGTCCTTTGGACTACTGCGGGTCCGAGCATCTTACGCTCTACAACTTCATCCTAACATAAGGGAGATCGACATTATCTTCCCTCAAGAATCTCATAAGGCGACATCTCGATAATGACATATGATCTATTGTCGTAAGATAACTCAATCCGAATTAAGTGATCATTCCAAATTCTTTCAAGTCTATTGCACAGACTCTCATTATAGCCTTTTATCATTAGAACTTTTGCTTCTCAATACCCATTCTTTTCCAGTTCGTAATCGCTACTACCTTCCGTTCCTAATATTATACTGGTTATACTTTTGCTTGTTAGCGTTCTATAACCTTTTAATAACCACGTCAACCTTAGTATCACGAATGTGTTCCCATTCCGCATACTACCACCACTTTATTACTCCTTTTTCAGTTGTTTCTATTTTCCAAAATTTGATCAATCAAATAGAAGTAAAGGAATTTGTTGAGAGATCACTATGATCATGAACACTTGTTATATCGCATAGTTAGTACAGAAGGTGGCCAGCCTTTAGTACTTGACAAGCAATTAAACAATAGCTGGTATCCTACTCGGCTTCTATCACACAGATAGATAGTCATTCGGCAATACCTCCCCTTCTGGAAGGGTTGTTCTTCTCAGCTTACACGAAATGAAAAGAAGAGAAAAGAACGAACTGAAGGGAATTGTATATATGAAAAAAAATATATACTGCCATAAAATATCTGGCTTGGAATCTACCTCTGAACTATAGAGGTTTGTCATAGAAGAACAAAACATATATGTATTTATATCAACATCAAGTATTATAGCATCGCATTTCACGTGCTTAAATATTTTCGCTATCCCGTCCATCATTCTATGGACCCATGCTCTTCCTCGAGCTTATACACAATTACCTTTGAAACTCCCTCGACATCGAAAATCGAATCTGGGATCTCATTCTAGACATCATCGTTACTTGAATTGTATGCTTGCACCGCAACCTTCCTCGTATAATAATACGACTCTCTATTGATAAGAAAGAATAATTATTCACTAGGTAGATACTCTACTTAATTAGTCTATCAATGTTAACTTATACACTACCACTACCCGATTAGTGGTACTCAATCTCAACACCCATTCCAATACAACTCTCACGGTTGTAATCAATTCATTACTCGCAGAATCATTGCTGCCTTACTAAGGTCCACCACTGACCTACTGTAGTCATTCATTTTCCATGAAGTCTTAATAACTAACCATACGGAGTCCATACATCTCGTATCTAATTCTTCTAAGGAGGTAACATAATCACCATTCATGATTCATGAAGAACACTCCTGATCCTGACATACATACATGACATGAAGTAGATAAAATTACAGAAGAGTTTCGCTCAAAGCAACGATAGCAGGTTAATACCATTCTTAATCATATACCTTCAATAGAAGACTTAACTCAAAGGTTTGTTTAGTCCTTTTTGAACTATGGTCCTGGCTTATCTCAAGATAGTATCTTCTGAGATAGATAGCCCGCTCATGGCGATTACACGAATTAAACCTTTACTAACTACTATTACGGTTGGGTATTGCACAGTCATCAGAAGGAATGTCAATCTTCCAAACCATAATACAACCTTCACAGTTTTAACCAACATCACTGTATTCCTTTGGCACAAGTGCCTATAATTATCCTCTTACCTTTAAAGTGTCGGCCACCTCTTTGGCCTTTCCTGATAGTACAATTTCCTTACAGTCAATGTCATTTTAACCACCTCCAAATAAATTTTCTACCTTATTTCAATCACTGCTTATGTGAAGATGTTTTCCTTAAAATCTGATGAGTAAAAAAAAATATCACCATTTTTCCATAAGTTATTGCCTCAGTCTTTAGAGGTTAATCACTGTCATGACTGACTCTCAATCATACTTAGAACATCTTCTATCTTAAGTCGTAATTGCCCTGAACAATTTAGACCATTACTGGTTCGATCCATACCTTCTCGTGGTTTAACACGTGCCTCCCTTGGCATCATTATAATCATGTCATATTTCCTTTATCAACATTTTTATTCTTGAGAATTTCGAATATTTCCTTTCTCCTTGTAAAACCGCTAAGGTTATCTTTCAATCGTTCCTCCTGTATTCCCTATATACAGGGCATATCAAAATACCATTTACTATTACTAGAACCATTGTCTATATACATCTGAAAAATTTCTCCACTAATTCTTAAAGGTTATTGTTACCTTAATCCTTTCCAATTCATACTGTCAAAACTCATACTATCCCTATTAAGGGTGAAATGCCAACCTTTATGCATTCCCCTAGGATTCGTTTTAAGTTACCGATGTTCTATCCTTAATTCCACCTCTAAAAAGGTACAAGCATCCTTCCATGGATAAATAAAGTCATATATCCCTGATAAGGGTATCTTGTTCAATCATTTCCACCTCGATGGTCTATACCTAACTTCATAATAGCATCCTTATTCAAATTGAGGTCAATCCATATGGCCTCCAAAAGATAACAACGGTTATCCGCTTGTCTTTCCTGATTTGGTAATGATCACATGGATGATCTGGAAGATATTGGTCGTGTTCAACGTGAACTTCTTCTTAATAATTCCTTATTCACTTTTGTTGTTTATCTCAACAGTCATCTCAATGTTGGGATATCTCTCATACCTGGCGTCTCCCTTTCTGGGTATCGAGCCACCGATCTTACATTTCACATTATTGAAGGTCACTTCCTTCATCCAATTTTTCCTGATTTCTTACTTTCTTGTCTCCTCAGTCTATCCGTGTCTCAATATTTATCCTTTGAACTATCTCAAGGTTTCCTCGAATCCTCCCAACTTAAAGGGGGGTACAATATATGTATCTCTTATGCCTTCAACCATCAATTTTAACTCATGGTGGATCATCATCATCCTGACAAATGCATACTTTTCTATTTCTATTACTACGAGTCTTTAGGGTTTCCTTATACCCAACTCCCTTATCATACCTCAAACTCTATTGCCGTTATATACCTTTCCACTTCAATTTCTTTTTATTTTCCTTTCTCTTATCATTATTTCATGAACCAACACAACATAAGCATTGATTTCAAACATCCCGTCATTCTGGATTCGTGTCCTCAGAACGAATCTTGATAACTTTTACAACTTAGATTCATAATTTATCATACTCGTATGCCTTTGTTCTGGCTCTAAAGCTTTTACACTATCTCCTTATCTTTGGGAATTACTTTCCTGAAAACAATTGACTGAACTTAAATCAGTTTATTATAATCTCTTGCTCCGTGCCTTCCTTGGCCTTTTACCGGCGGGTGGTCTCTCTCTTAGGAGGGTAAGTGATAAAAACAGTCTTTTGTGATTCGTCAATCATTTAGAATCTCAAATGATTCCTATATTTCCTTTAGCCAGGCTCTTGCCTCGACTGGGTCAGCTTGTTCCTTGGAACTCTGAGAGCTTAGCGACTTAAAGGTCCTGAAAGAATTTCTCACCGCACTGTCTCCTCAGGGTGGTGGTTGGGGATAATAGTCTAAGTTCTTTTTAGACAGGTCCATGAATTTCCGTATAGGAGTACCGTCTCGGGTCTCCTTTCCTTACTCGACTTTCTGTTTCCTTAGTATGAAATGTTTCATCCTACTCCCCATAATTGGGGTCATCTTTTAATTTAAAATCCTTATTTTCCACTCCATTATGTCATGGGTTCCTTCTATCTTGATGGTGACCTCCCTGACTATCACGTTCAGGGTTTACTCTAAATCTTATTCCTCAAACTATGGCTCTCATCTAAATTCTCATCCTTACGCTCTGGAACTTTCGGAACCCAAATTCTATAGGAATACCTCATTATTCCCTTATCATCTTTCTCGATATTAATCTTTTATCTAATTGTTGGCTCTCTGCCTTCATTCATAATTTTTTTCTGGCATAATATGATCTTTTCCAATAATTCGGGCTGTATTGCAATCTCAAACAGCTTTTCGGTACCGGCTCCGGTTACCTTCACTACTATTTCCATTTTCTCAAAATCTCTTATAAACTCTCCAAAAGACATCATCATCTTGAGTCTCTCCTTTTTACTAAGGACATCAGCCACCATATTGGCTTTCCCCGCATGATAAAGAATCTCCCAATCATTATTCTTGATTAGCTCTAACTGCCTCCTCTGGCATATGTTGAGCTCTTTCTACGTGAAAATGTACTAGAGCACTTATGGCTTAGGTAATTCTCGCACTTCTCTCCATACAAGTAGTGCCTCCAATCTTTAGGGTAAAACTATTGCCACGAGCCTAAGCTCATGGGCGGGGATATTAAATTTCATATTACCTTAATTGTCTTGACGCAGACGCGATTATCTTGCTGTGCTAAGAAGCACCCTAATTCCTTATGCGAAGCGTCACTTACAAATCACAAAATCTCCTTTTTCCATCCGGCAATGCCAGCATAGGGGCCATCACCAACCTCGGCTTCAGTTCTTGAAAGCTGTTCTCGCATTTCTCTGTCCATTCGAACTTCTCAGTCTTACGAGTAAGCCGCGTTAAAGGGGCTACTATCTTTACAACTTGAACGAACCTCCGGTAGTGACCGGCCAATCCTACCTCTGGTAGTCGACCAAACCATGGTCATCAATTCATCAATGGTCCTTTATCAAATCCTGTCAGGATCCTCCATGGGATCCTCCTCAATAACTATCCCTTCTAGGACAACATCCTCAACCGCTAAATCCTCAATATCAACCTCATCCGGTCCTGCATTAGGACACTCTATCGGATCCAAAATCCGATCTCCAATTAGTAATAAAATATCATCGCGATGTTGCTCCTCAACCTCAGGGTTCGGAAGCCCGCTACCGTCTACGATAACGAACTACGCTTCTATCACGATATTTATAAGGGTTCCCATAAGGGTTTTAACTGTCAGTACTACGTTAGGTAGCCCGACTATGAACTTGGCAAGAGTTCTTATTATCTTAGTGAACTTATTATCTTAACGTCACATCATCTCTGAGGTTTATAACGCTTAGCTCTGATACCATTTCTGTAACACCCCCAGATCCGGGGTCGGGGATCCGGGTCGTCACGGCCTTTCTTTCCACAATATCACTTCACTTAATTAATAATAAATAACCTTATGCTGTGACCCCCACACTAACACACACCGCAACCCGTTATAGTCTCAGAGATGAAATTTAAATAAGTACAAGTCTTTGAATCCACAATTTAAAAGTTATTACAACCCAAAATGATTACTTGATAAATTTACAGTTAATTGCCATTATCTGCCACAAGTTATAATTATACATAATTGATTCTCAAAAGTAGATGGTCTGATCTACAATAGATCTACCTCTGCAGCTATAGCAGCTACAACATCAACGGGAAGACGCGAGACGCTTCCCACGCGCTTGCGCTGGGTCTGCTGGAGTCTGGCCATCTTTCCTAACTGTTGTTGTGTGATGAAGAAATAAAGCAAGGGTGAGCAGCAAGCCCACCAAAATAATATGTATAATGATTTACAATATATGAGCCTACTCATAATACTCATGAAAGTCTTGGTCAAAAGAAATGAACCAAGTTTGATATCTTAATGCGATGAAGTCGCAAAATATTTAGTATATATACATATATACTTTTCAAAATATTGGAAGTCCTCTTCCATGCATAATATACACAAAATCCCAGTGTATAATTGTATATATAAAAAAATATCGTTGCAAGGTGATCTCATACATCTAACCTTGTCTCAACGTTTTTCTGAAAATCTTTGTCATTCATAAGACAATTATTAACTAGATATAAGTTTAAAAGATGAGGTTACCAAATACCCCAATATACTTATATCTTTCCCAATACTACTTGAACTACCACCGTTCAAGTTATAATCAGTTTCAAAAGTTCATCACATAGATGAGACTACAAGACAAGATTTGAATAGATTCAATCTTTGAAATATTATTGAATGAAAAAGTTATGAGATACTTTATTTAGTCCCGATATATATATATCCACATATATATATCTCTAAAACATTTCCTGGAACCTCTGTTATGTAAAGTATGAACAGAGTTGCAATATCCAATGAATTTGGAAGGAAAAGAAAACCTTTGGCATAAACCAGATATCTTGCTGATCAGTCAAAGATACCCATAAGTAACCTTTTCTACTAGTAGATGGACGAATTCCCCACTGGTCATCACCCTGGTCATAATTAGGACCTTATGCTGGACTGCCACTCAGCCACTTATGCATTTGATGGACTCCCACTGAGCCACTTACACTGTCATGGACGCCTACTGAGCCCATGTTGCTTATGCCGACTCAATAGATGGACTTACTTCCCGAACGTTGGGTAAGTAATCAATTCATTTACCAAAACTGCAACCTTGTTGCGAATATAAAATACACCACAGAGCCGGATCCCTCAGGTTTTAAGCGAGTATTTAAATCCCCTTAAAAGGAAGATCTTAATTATAAAATTGAGTTTTGGGATCCGCTCTAACTTTTTAAAAATCATTTTGAAGACTCGAAAACACTTTAAAGAGTGTTTGGAGTAAAGCTGATTTAATGAAGTAAATCAGTCCCCAGAATATTTAGAAAATGACTGAATATTATTATTTAAATAATATTCCCATAAGAATAATCTTTATAAAAATAATTGAAGTAGAAGTATTAAAACTTATACTTGAAACGAGTATTAAATAACCAAAGATATACTTATATGAAAGTATTATCTTTATTTGAATAATCGAAAATAAGTTTGATTATTAACACCTTATTCTTTAATAAAATAAAGAATATATTTCAGCAAATAATCGGAGTCATAGATCCTCAAATGAATATTCAAATAATATTCATTAAATAATATAAACTGAGTCATAAGCCCTCGAATGAATATTCAAATAATATTCAATTAATAAAATAAAAGGAGTCATAAGTCCTCCGATGAATATTCAAATCATATTGAAATAATAAAATAAACTGAGTCATAACCCTCGAATGAATATTCAAATGATATTCAATTAATAAAGTAAAAGGAGTCATAAGTCCTCGAATGAATATTCAAATAATATTCAGATAAATAAATAAAAGGAGTCATAAGCCCTCGAATGAATATTCAAAATAATATTCAATAATAAAATAAAGTTAAAGTTATCGAATAAACCTTATTCGATTAATAGTTTTAAAAACTATATCCATATATATATATATAAATATATATATATAATATACTCGGGAACATCGACTCCCGGTTTAGAAATATGTTCACCTTTTATCCCCTATACTAAGGGTATATGCAAGATACCGCTATCCTCTAGCATAGGTATTATCAACTGAACCAACAGATATATATTTCAAGAATATGAAACAGGCATGCATATATATACCATATCACATGCTACAATATATCGCAAGATTTTGCTAATTAACCAACATGCATCTATCGCAAGATAATGCAAATACATATATTCATCACAACAACAGTATAACGGATAGAATACTTGCCTGAGCGACTGGGGTTACGAATGGCTCGGGACGAGTCTAGTAACCTATAAACAACAAGTAAGTTGGAATTAAACCAAAGTCACTTGTAAATCTATACTTTAACTAACTTAGACTCTAACGCTTGTTTTGCGCTCACTGATTCGCTTAAGTCACTCGGGTACCCTCGGCTCCACCATTTTTAATAATTTAACCTTTACGAGTTTTAAAGCGATTCCTTCGCGAGTGTCTTACCAACTGCCTAACACACTTACCATAAATGTTTCATACATTAATTAACCCTTTTTGGTCTTTAACCTATGTTTCAAAGTAAGGCGAGGGAAAAAGTTTCGTTCGCGAAACGCCGTTACTTGAAACGGTCGTTTCTCCTAAACCGTGCATCGGAATCGAACGAACTACATATCAAAACGAAGCTCGTAACATGAGCTATCTAAACATGGCAGTGGTCATAATCTAGCAGGGGGTTCTCGGGTCCTAATGTTATGCACAAAAACAGTCTACAGAAAATCGGACGTTACGACGGCTATGTTTACGCGATTACCAATATTTATACCACTCCAATTCTTTACCAATTCACTACAAACCACCCAACCATCATCAATACATCAAACACAACTTATATCAAGGCAAAGTCAGTCCATAGTCTCAAGGTTTTCCAACTTATTCAACCACAAACATGATCTACTAACCATAACTTAAGATTCATTAACCATTAACCAAGATTCATATCCAAAATCACCACAAATCCAACCAAACTATCTAACATACATGGATCTTGATATACATACATGGATATTTCTATATATACATTAATCCATCCATGAACTCATCAAAACTCAAAGTTCAAACTATAAGTTAAAGGTGAAAGTTGTTTATACCTCCTTGAAGCTTCCTAACACAACCCAAGAGCTTTGAATGCCTAAAAGAACCTTGATCCTTGCTTGTATAACCTTAATCTTTCATAAAAATTCAAGAAAACTAAAGTTATTTCTTGAAGGTTACTATTCACCATCTTCTTCCTTGATTTATTGGAAGAGATTGTGAAGGAATTAGGAGCTTAAACTTATAGCATATCCATATCTATGTACAAGGAAGCTTAGATAATTACCTTGTGATTTAACAATGCTTGGAACTTGATTTTTGAAATTCTTGCCCTTGAAAAAAGATGAAAAGCCGAGAGCAAGATGATGAGAATGAAATGATTTTGTGTTTTTTGATTTGTTTGGCTTAGCTTGGTTGTTTTTTGTTTTGTTTTTGGTTAATTACCTTAATAACCTTATATTTGTGTGGTTATAAACCAACCACACCTCCTCCTTCCCTATGTCATGCTTACATCACATTGCTATGTCATCCTCCCTTCCTTGTCCTCTTCTCATTGGTTGGGTGACATCACTTCCTCTAATCCCTTTGCTTAACTTCCTAATTGTTTGCCTAATGACCGCTGATCTGTTATACGGTTCGCTTAACTTTCGTTTTCGTTTATCATTTGAGGGATCATACCCGGGATCTTATTACTTAGGTTCCCTTAACCTTTCTCAATATATTATATTCCTTTTATGATCCTCTCCTATAATCCTTTAATTTAAATCCTTTTTATCCTGTTACCTTATACTCAATTCTCTCCGTATCTAGTGGATTTCCGGGAAAAATCAAAGTGTTCGGATTTGGATTCTGACGATCTTTACATACACTTATATCTCATATAAAGTACTAATAAAATCTCAGAATATCCATATCAGAACCCCTACATAGTGTGGCATGAAAAGTTTTCTCATTCAGCAAAAACACTATTCATAAGGGTTTCAAAAATTTTCCAAAAATTGGGGTTATTACAGAAAGGCTCGGGACGAGTCTGGTAACCTATAAACAACAAGTAAGTTGGAATTAAACCAAAATCACTTGTAAATCTATACTTTAACTAACTTAGACTCTAACGCTTGTTTTGCGCTCACCGATTTGCTTAAGTCACTCGGGTACCCTCGGCTCCATCATTTTTAATAATTTAATCTTTACGAGTTTTAAAGCGATTCCTTCGCGAATGACTTACCAACTGCCTAACACACTTACCATAAATGTTTCATACATTAATTCACCCTTTTTGGTCTTTAACCTACATTCCAAAGTAAGGCGAGGGAAAAAGTTTCGTCCGCGAAACGCCGTTACTTGAAACGGTCGTTTATCCTAAACCGTAAATCGGAATCGGACGAACTACATATCAAAACGAAGCTCGTAACATGAGCTATCTAAACATGGCAGTGGTCACAATCTAGCAGGGGGTTCTCGGGTCTTAATGCTATGCACAAAAACAGTCCAAAGAAAATCGGCCGTTACGACGGCTATGTTTACGTGATTTCCAAATTTTAACCCATTCACAAACAACCCAAATCAACCTCAAATCCAACATACAACCATCCTCCATCCTTATCACATCATAACAACCCCAACCAATTAAATTTAATCTTTCATACTTATGCTTAAACCTAACTTTAATCATACTTAAGTTTCTTTAAATCAAAACCACAAAATTACCATTTCATTTCACTACCATTCCAAATCTCAAACTCTAATCATAACAACAACTACAATAACATCCTACTCATCAAAATCACCTTATAATATATATGAACCTAGGGTTTGAAAATGGTATACCTTCCTTGGATTGGTGGGTGGAGCTAGGAAGCCTTAAGAAGCTTTGAGAAGCCTTAGGAAAGCTTGGATCTTCAAGAAAACAAGAAAAAAGTTCAAGTTAAAAACTTGAAAACACTATTCATTGTCTTCTTCCTTGATTAAATGAAGAAGTTAGAGAAAGAATTAATGGCTTAAACTCATGATATAGCCATAACTAAGCATAAAGATGGTTAGGGAATTTTCTTACCAATTAAGGATGCTTGGATCTTGATTTTGAAAATTTTAGCCTTGAAAAAGTGTAAAAAGCCGAGAGCTAGGTGATGAACAAATGCCTTGGTTGATTTTTTGATTTTTTGATGAAATGATTTGCTAGCTTGGTTGGCTTGGTTTTGTTTTTGATTTAGCAAATTACTACCTTGCCCTTGAATTTGTGTGGTCCTTAATCAACCACACCTCCCTTCTTCCCATGTCATGCTTACCTCATCCCCATGATGTCATCCTTCCTTCCTTGTCTTCTTTCTATTGGTTGGATGACATCACTCCCATTAATCCCTTTGATTAACTTCCTAATCGTTTGCCTAATGACCGCTGATCTGTTATACGGTTCGCTTAACTTTCGTTCTCGTTTATCGTTTGAAGGATCATACCCGGGATCTTATTACTTAGGTTCCCTTAACCTTTCTCAATACATTATATTCCTTTTTATGATCCTCTATCATAATCCTTTAATTTAAATCCTTTTTATCCTGTTACCTTATACTCAATTCTCTCCGTATCTTGTGGATTTCCGGGAAAAACCAAAGTGTTCGGAATTGGATTCTGACGATATTTACATACACTTATATACTTCATAGAGTACTAATAAAATCCCAGAATATCCATAACAGAACCCCTACATAGTGTGGCGTGAAAAGTTTTCTCATTCAGCTAAAACACTATTCACAAGGGTTACAAAAATTTCCAAAAATTGGGGTTATTGCAGTCTCCCCTCCTTAAAAGGATTCCGTCCCGGAATCAGATAGAAAACAAATGGGGATACTTTCTTAGCATTACATTTTCTAACTCTCAAGTAAATTTTCCCACATTGTGGTTCTTCCATCAAACTCTGAATAGTTTGATAACCCTTCTCCAAAGCACTTGTTCCCTTTTCACTCTATAACCCTTCCTGGTTGCTCCATATAGGTTACGTCGGGTTACATATCTATGCGCTCATATGCCTCTATTTGTCTGGCATCCGAATTACACTTCCATAACATTGATACGTGGAACACGTTATGAACTTGCTACAGGTTCGGGGGTAGGGCTAGCTCCTATGCTAACTTCCCAAACGTCTTAATATATCCAAGGGTCCAACAAATTGTAGACTTAGCTTTCCTTTCTTTCCGAGCCTCATCAATCCTTTCCAAGGGATACCTATAACATTACTAGGTCCCCTATTTCGTACTCTTTATCCTTTCGTGTCAAATCAACATACTTCTTATGTCCATCTTGGGCTACTACCAGCCGTCCTCTGATTAGATCTATCATATCCTTGGTCCTTTAGACCACTGCTGGTCCGAGCATCTTGCGCTCTACAACTTCATCCTAACATAAGGGAGATCGATATTGTCTTCCCTCAAGGATCTCATAAGGCGATATCTCAATACTGACATATGATCTATTGTCGTAAGAAAACTCAATCCGTGTTAAGTGATCATTCCAATTTCTTTCAAGTCTATTGCACAGACTCTCATTATAGCTTTTAGCATTAGAGCTTTTGCTTCTCAATACCCATTCTTTTCGAGTTCGTAATCGCTACTACCTTCCGTTCCTAATATTATACTGGTTATACTTTTGCTCGTTAGCGTTCTATAACCTTTTAATAACCATGCCAACCTTAGTATCACGAATGTGCTTCCATTCTGAATACCGCCATAACTTTACTACTCCTTTTTCAGATGTTTCTATTTTCTAAAATTTGATCAATCATATAGAAGTAAAGGAATTTGTTGAGAGATCACTATGATCATGAACACTTGTTATATCGCATAGTTAGTACAGAAGGTGGCCAGCCTTTAGTACTTGACAAGCAATTAAACAATAGCTGGTATCCTACTCGGCTTCTATCACACAGATAGATAGTCATTCGGCAATACCTCCCCTTCTGGAAGGGTTGTTCTTCTCAGCTTACATGAAATGAAAAGAAGAGAAAAGAACGAACTGAAGAGAATTGTATATATATAAAAAATATTGCCATAAAATATCTGGCTTGGAATCTACCTCTGAACTATAGAGGTTTGTCATAGAAGAACAAAACATATATGTATTTATATCAACATCAAGTATTATAGCATCGCATTTCACGTGCCTAAATATTTTCGCTAACCCGTCCATCATTCTATGGACCCATGCCCTTCCTCGAGCTTATACACAATTACCTTTGAAACTCCCTCGACATCGAAAATCGAATCTGGGATCTCATTCTAGACATCATCGTTACTTGAATTCTATGCTTGCACCGCAACCTTCCTCGTATAATAATACGACTCTCTATTGATAAGAAAGAATAATAATTCACTAGGTAGATACTCTACTTAATTAGTCTATCAATGATAACTTATACACTACCACGACCCGATTAGTGGTGCTCAATCTCAACACCCATTCCAATACAACTCTCATGGTTGTAATCAGCTCATTACTCGCAGAATCATTGCTGCCTTACTATGGTCCACCACTGACCTACTGTCATCATTCACTTTCCATGAAATCTTAATATCTAACCATAATTCAACCTTCACATTTTTAACCATCATCACTATATTCTTTTGGCACACGCGCCTATAATTATCCTCTTACCTTTAAAGTGTCGGCCACCTCTTTGGCCTTTCCTGATATTAAAATTTCCTTATAGTCAATGTCATTTTAACCACCTCCAAATAAATTTTCTACCTTATTTCAATCACTGCTTTTATGAAGATGTATTCCTTAAAATCTGATGAGTAAAAAAAAATATCACCATTTTTCCATAAGTTATTGCTTCAGTCTTTAGAGGTTAATCACTGTCACGACTGACTCTCAATCATACTTAGAACATCTTTTATCTTAAGTCCTAATTGCCCTGAATAATTTCGACCTTTACTGGTTCGATCCATACTTTCTCGTGGTTTAACACGTGCCCCACTTGGCATCATTATAATTATGTCATATTTCCTTTATCAACATTTTTATTCTTGAGAATTTCGAATATTTCCTTTCTCCTTGTAAAACCTCTAAGGTTATCCTTCAATCGTTCCTCCTGTATTCCCTATATACAGGGCATATCAAAATACCATTTACTAATACTAGAATCATTGTCTATATACTTCTGAAAAATTTCTCCACTGATCCTTAAAGGTTATTATTACCTTAATCCTTTCTAATTCATACTGTCAAAACTCATACTATCCCTATTAAGGGTGAAATGCCAACCTTTATGCACTCCCCTAGGATTCGTTTTAAGTTACCGATGTTCTATCCTTAATTCCACCTTTAAAAAGGTACAAGCATCCTTCCATGGATAAATCAAGTCATATATCCTTGATAGATTATCTTATTCATCATTCCCACCTCGATAGTCTATACCTAACTTCATAATAGCATCCTTATTCAATATTGAGGTCAATCCATATGGCCTCCAAAAGATAACAATGGTCCTCCGCTTTTCTTTCCTGATTTGGTAATGATAACAAGGATGTTCTGGAAGATATTGGTCATGTTCAACGTGAACTTCTTCTTAATAATTCCTTATTTACTTTTGTTGTTTATCTCAACAGTCACCTCAATGTTGGGATATCTTTCATACCTGGCGTCTCCCTTTCTGGGTATCATGCCACCGGTCTTACATTTCTCATTCTTGAAGGTCACTTCCTTCATCCTATTTTCCTAGTTTCTTACTTCCTTGTCTCCTCAGTCTATCCGCGTCTCATTGTTTATCCTTCGAACTATCTCAATGTTTCCTCGAATCCTCCCAACTTAAAGGGGATAAAATATATGCATCTCTTATGCCTTCAACCATCAATTTTAACTCATGGTGAATCACCCTCATCCTGACGATTACATACTCTTCTATTTCTATTCCTACGAGTCTTTAGGGTTTCCTCATGCCCAACTCCCTTATCATTCCTCAAACTCTCTTGCCTTTATATTCCTTTCTCTTATCGTTATTTCATGAACCAACACAACATAAGCATTGATTTCAAACATCCCGTCATTCTGGATTCGTGTCCTCAGAACGAATCTTGACAACTTTTACAACTTAAATTCACCATTCATCATACTCGTATGCCTTTGTTCTGGCTCTAAAGCTTTTACACTCTCTCTATAACTTTGGGAATTACTTTCCCAAAAACAATTGGCTGAACTTTAATCAGTTTATCATAACCTCTGGCTCCGTGCCTTTCTTGGTCTTTCACCAGCGGGTGGCCTCTCTCTTAGGAGGGTAAGTGACAAAAATAGTCCTTTGTGGTTCGTCAATTATTTAGAATCTCAAATGATTCCTATATTTCCTTTAGCCAGGCTCTTGCCTCGACTAGGTCAACTTGTTCCTTGGAACTCTGAGAGCTTAACGCTTTAAAGGTCATGAAAGAATTTCCTGCCGCATTGTCCCCTCAGGGTGGTGGTTGGGGATAATAGTCTAAGTTCTCTTTAGACAGGTCCATGAATTGCCGTATTGGAGTACCGTCTCGGGTCTCCTTTCCTTACTCGACTTTCCGTTTCCTTAGTATGGAATGTTTCATCCTTCTCCCATACTTGGGGTTATCTTGTACGTTAAAATCCTCATTTTCCACTTTATTATATTATGGGTTCCTTCTATCTTGATGGCGTCCTCCCTGACTATCACATTCAGGGTTTGCTCTAACTCTTATTCCTGAAACTAGCTTTCATCTAAGATTTCATCTTTAAGCTCTTAAACATTTGGAACCCAAATTCTATAGGAATACCTCATTATTCCTTTATCATCTCTCTCGGTATTAATCTCATATCTATTTGTTGGCTCTCTGCCTTCATTCATCACTTTTTCTGGCACAGTATGTTCCTTTCCAATAATTCGGGCTGTATTGCAATCTCAAACAACTTTGCGGTACCGGCTCCGGTTACCTTCATATCTATTTCCATTTTTTTTTTCAAAATCTCTTATCAACCCTCCCAAAGTCATTATCATCTTGAGTCTCTCCTTTTTACTAAGGGCATCAGCCACCACATTGGCTTTCCCCGAATGATACAGAATCTCCCAATCATAATTCTTGATTAGCTCTAACCGCCTCCTCGGGCGTATGTTGAGCTCTCTCTACGGGAAAATGTACTAGAGTACTTATGGCTTAGGTAAATCTCGCACTTCTCTCCATACAAGTAGTGCCTCCAATCTTTAGGGCAAAACTATTGCCACGAGCCCAAGCTCATGGGTGGGGATATCGAATTTTAAATTCCCTTAATTGTCTTGACGCATACGCGATTATCTTGCTGTGCTATATAAGAAGCACCCTAATTCCTTATGCGAAGCGTCACTTACAAATCACAAAATCTCCTTTTTCCCTCCGGCAACGCCAACATAGGGGCCGTCACCAACCTTTGCTTCAGTTCTTAAAAGCTGCTCTCGCATTTCTCTGCCTATTCGAACTTATCAGTCTTATGAGTAAGCCGCGTTAAAGGGGCTACTATCTTTACAAACTTGAACGAACCTCTGGTAGTGACCGACCAATCCTACCTCTGGTAGTCGACCTAACCATGGTCATCAATTCATCAGTGGTCCTTTATTCATTCTTGTCAGGATCCTCCATGGGATCCTTCTCAGCAACTATCCCTTCTAGGACAACATCCTCAACCGTTACATTCTCAATATCAACATCATCCGGTCCTGCATTAGGACACTCTATCGGATCCACAATCCGATCTCCAATTAGTAATAAACATCATCGCGCTGTTGCTCCTCAACCTCAGGGTTCGGAGTCCCGCTACCATCTACGATAACGAACTACGCTTCTATCACGATATTTATAAGGGTTCCCATAAGGGTTTTAACTGTCAGTGCTACGTTAGGTAGCCCGACTATGAACTTGGCAAGAGTTCTTATTATCTTAGTTAACTTATTATCTTAACGTCCCATCATCTCTGAGGTTTATAACGCTTAGCTCTGATACCACTTCTGTAACACCCCCAGATCCGGGGTCGGGGATCCGGGTCGTCACGAGTTCCATTTCCCTTAATAACACCCAATCTTAATAATTACTCAACTACTCTGTACTGTGACCCCACCATAAACACACACCACACGTTATAGTCTCAGAGATGAAATTTAAATAAGTACAAGTCTTTGAATCCACCATTTAAAAGTTATTACAACCCAAAATGATTACTTGATAAATTTACAGTTAATTGCCATTATCTGCCACAAGTTATAATTATACATAATTTGATTCTCAAAAGTAGATGGTCTGAACTACAATGGATCTACCTCTGCAGCTATAGCAGCTACAACATCATCGGGAAGACGCGGGACGCTTCCCACGCGCTTGCGCTGGGTCTGCTGGAGTCTGGCCATCTCTCCTAACTGTTGTTGTGTGATGAAGAAATAAAGCAAGAGTGAGCCTTACAGCTCGCAAGATAATATGTATAGTGATAACAATAATATAAGTATCTAAATGGATACTTAATAGCATCTCTATCATATGCAAGATAATTACTTGCTAGATATAAGTAAAAACAAGGAATGAAGTTACCAATACTTCACCACACTTATATCATATAAAGTTACTTGAACTGCCACCGTTCAAAGTATTATAAATTTTAAGAAAAACATCCCATAGATGAGACCACAAGTTAAGACTTGAATAGATTCAATCTTTGAAATATTATTGAATGAAAAAGTTATGAGATACTTTATTTAGTCCCGATATATATATATATATCCACATATATATATATCCCGAAAACATTTCCTGGAACCTCTGTTATGTGAAGTATGAACAGAGTTCGAAACATCCAATGAATTTTGGAAAGGAAAAGAATTTTTGGCATAAACCCGATATCTCGCTGATCAGGCAAAGATACCAATAAGTAACCTTTTCTACTGTAGATGGATGAATTCCTCACCGGTCATCACCCTGGCCGCATTAGGACCTCGCGCTAGACCGTACCCCGGCCCCTCACGCGTTGATGGACTGCCACCCAGCCACTTACACAATAATAGACCGTACCCCGGCCTGTCGCTTATGCCGACTCAATCAAATGGACTTACTTCCCGAACATTGGGCAAGTAATCAAATTGTTTTCTCAAAACAGCAACCTCGTTGCGAATATAAAATACACCACAGAGCCGGATTCCCCAGGTTTTGAGCGAGTATTTAAATCCCCTTAAAAGGAAGATCTTAAATATAAAAAAAAGAGTTTTGGGATCCGCTCTGACTTTTAAAATCATTTTGAAGACTCGAAAACACTTTAAAGAGTGTTTGGAGTAAAGCTGATTTAATGAAGTAAATCAGTCCCCAGAATATTTAGAAAATGACTGAATATTATTATTTAAATAATATTCCCATAAAGAATAATCTTTATAAAAATAATTGAAGTAGAAGTATTAAAACTTATACTTGAAATAAACATTAAATAACCAAAGATATACTTATGTAGTATTATCTTTAATTGAATAATCGAAAATAAGTTTGATTATTTACACCTTATTCTTTAATAAAATAAAGAATATACCTCAGCAAATAATCGGAGTCATAGATCCTCAAATGAATATTCAAATAATATTCAATAAATAAAATACGCTGAGTCATAATACCTCGAATGAATATTATAAATAATATTCATTAAATAAAATAAAGGAGTCATACATCCTCAAATGAATATTCAAATAATATTCAATAAATAAATAAAAGGAGTCATAAGTCCTCGAATGATATTCGAAATAATATTCAATAATAAATAAAGTTTAAAGTTATCGAATAAACCTTATTCGATTAATAGTTTGGAAAACTATAACCATATATAAATAAATATATATATATATATCCATATCCATATATATACAAAATCTACTCGGGATCCTCGACTCCCGGTTTTAGAAAATATTTTCACCTTTGGGTCCCTATACTAAGGGTATACGCAAATACCGCTTATCTCTAGCATAGGTATTATGCAACGAATAAGCATTTGAACCAACAGATATATATTTCAAGAATATGAAACAGGCATGCATATATACCATATCACATGCTACAATATATCGCAACATTTGCTAATATAAACATCATGCATCTATCGCAAGATAATGCATATACATATATACATCACAACAACAGTATAACGGATAGAATACTTGCCTGAGCGACTTGGGGGTGAGAAAGGCTCGGGACGAGTCTGGTAACCTATAAACAACAAGTAAGTTGGAATTAAACCAAAATCACTTGTAAATCTATACTTTAACTAACTTAGACTCTAACGCTTGTTTTGCGCTCACCGATTTGCTTAAGTCACTCGGGTACCCTCGGCTCCATCATTTTTAATAATTTAATCTTTACGAGTTTTAAAGCGATTCCTTCGCGAATGACTTACCAACTGCCTAACACACTTACCATAAATGTTTCATACATTAATTCACCCTTTTTGGTCTTTAACCTACATTCCAAAGTAAGGCGAGGGAAAAAGTTTCGTCCGCGAAACGCCGTTACTTGAAACGGTCGTTTCTCCTAAACCGTAAATCGGAATCGGACGAACTACATATCAAAACGAAGCTCGTAACATGAGCTATCTAAACATGGCAGTGGTCACAATCTAGCAGGGGGTTCTCGGGTCTTAATGCTATGCACAAAAACAGTCCAAAGAAAATCGGCCGTTACGACGGCTATGTTTACGTGATTTCCAAATTTTAACCCATTCACAAACAACCCAAATCAACCTCAAATCCAACATACAACCATCCTCCATCCTTATCACATCATAAAAACCCCAACCAATTCAATTTAATCTTTCATACTTATGCTTAAACCTAACTTTAATCATACTTAAGTTTCTTTAAATCAAAACCACAAAATTACCATTTCATTTCACTACCATTCCAAATCTCAAACTCTAATCATAACAACAACTACAATAACATCCTACTCATCAAAATCACCTTATAATATATATGAACCTAGGGTTTGAAAATGGTATACCTTCCTTGGATTGGTGGGTGGAGCTAGGAAGCCTTAAGAAGCTTTGAGAAGCCTTAGGAAAGCTTGGATCTTCAAGAAAACAAGAAAAAAGTTCAAGTTAAAAACTTGAAAACACTATTCATTGTCTTCTTCCTTGATTAAATGAAGAAGTTAGAGAAAGAATTAATGGCTTAAACTCATGATATAGCCATAACTAAGCATAAAGATGGTTAGGGAATTTTCTTACCAATTAAGGATGCTTGGATCTTGATTTTGAAAATTTTAGCCTTGAAAAAGTGTAAAAAGCCGAGAGCTAGGTGATGAACAAATGCCTTGGTTGATTTTTTGATTTTTGATGAAATGATTTGCTAGCTTGGTTGGCTTGGTTTTGTTTTTGATTTAGCAAATTACTACCTTGCCCTTGAATTTGTGTGGTCCTTAATCAACCACACCTCCCTTCTTCCCATGTCATGCTTACCTCATCCCCATGATGTCATCCTTCCTTCCTTGTCTTCTTTCTATTGGTTGGATGACATCACTCCCATTAATCCCTTTGATTAACTTCCTAATCGTTTGCCTAATGACCGCTGATCTGTTATACGGTTCGCTTAACTTTCGTTCTCGTTTATCGTTTGAAGGATCATACCCGGGATCTTATTACTTAGGTTCCCTTAACCTTTCTCAATACATTATATTCCTTTTTATGATCCTCTATCATAATCCTTTAATTTAAATCCTTTTTATCCTGTTACCTTATACTCAATTCTCTCCGTATCTTGTGGATTTCCGGGAAAAACCAAAGTGTTCGGAATTGGATTCTGACGATATTTACATACACTTATATACTTCATAGAGTACTAATAAAATCCCAGAATATCCATAACAGAACCCCTACATAGTGTGGCGTGAAAAGTTTTCTCATTCAGCTAAAACACTATTCACAAGGGTTACAAAAATTTCCAAAAATTGGGGTTATTACATAAATTTCATAAATAATATTAGTAAATTCAAATATCAATATTTATCTGATTAATTAAGTCATACTTAATTAATATTAAAAATAATTCGAATTACTTTAATATAATTTAAATCAAATTTAAATTAAATAATCCTTCAAGCATTCTTAGTGTATGACCCTATAGGTTATTATTACGTTGCCAATGAATTTTAAATCTAATTTAAAATCATAAACAATGAGCGGCATCTAGTAATACATTATTGTTACCCAAGTAATAATAATTGAATCGGTGATCGGTTAAACCTTTCGTGAATAATGTACAATATAATATAATCTCTTTAACCAAATATTATAGATTAAACTAGAGGCATGTAATGTTTCATCCTCATCATAGTTTAATCCAAGTTTCCTTGATCAATGAGTAGACTATCATATCAAATCAACATTTTAGCGTTCCCACGCATTTCATAGTCTAGCTCACACAAGAGGCCAATAATATCACTCCTAAAATAGGAGGGTTAAATCCCATCTAGATTATTCATATTTCTCATACGATTCATAATATACCCAATGTCTACTTTTATCATTACTCGGTCATGGATAACTTTTAATGGAATCAATGTATATTAGATCTCGTATAGTAATATAATGACTTCAGGTCTAAGGACCATTACATTATTATCACTGTGAGAATTACTTATGACACAACAGACATGTAGAATCTCATATTGGGTCTGTCCAGCACTATGTACATATATATCTGCCTGTGTTTTTGACTTTAGTATCATCATACCTATGATCAGTGAGATGTAATCATCAGTCAACAAACACACCAGTCTTAATGCATTATTATTGTCCCTTAATAATAATACTTGACTAGGGACCTTTAGGAATATTGATACTTGTTAGGAATATGTTGTGAACTTGATGATAAGTTTAACAAAACACCTTAGTAGATTTAACTTAGTGATTTTGTAACTCTCGATGGATGTCCTACAATATTCCCGACGGATGACCTTTATAGTCCCAATGGATGACCTATGAACATCCATCGAGAGTGTAGCTTATGTAACCAAAAGTATTGTAGCACATATCTGCAAACAACAATGTAATAGTTGAGTAGATTCTCTAGGATTCTCTAAGTCATGTTGACTACTAGTTTGATATACAAAATAGGGTGACTAATTGTAAATAAAAGATATCTTGTAATTGTGTATAAGTGAAATAGAGTCAAGTGGCAGAAAAGGCTCCCGACGGAAGGTCTACAAAAGACTCCCGATGGATGATCAACAAAGGCTCCCGATGGATGACCAACAAAGTCCCTGCGGATGATCTAATTCAAATAGCAGGTGACAGTAACAACACATTCACATGCGTCGGTGTTTGCAAAAGGAATGTGGCAGCCTAATTGCAGGATTTAGAGAACAAGAAGCATTACCATTTCCATCCAAATATGAAGATATTCAAAGATGTTGGACAGAGTAATGAAGTAGCATGAAAGAAGAATAGAAACAATTTTATTTTACTTATTTGTCCTTTTATCATGTATCTTGGGGGTATATAAACCAAGTGTAGCAAGTAGAATAAATAACTAAGATAAATAGAATTATTTTAAGAGAGATAGAAAAAGCTGTATCTGTTAAGAATCTCTCAATGATTCTGTAAGTTAACTTGTAAGCAGCTGTGTGCTATTCAGGCATCACAGAGTTCTCATCTATATATATATATATATATATATATCTCTGATGGATAAGTTCAAATCCACCAGAAAGTTTTAAAGCCTTGTGTTTTACTACTTTGTGCTTTGATTTCTATTTTCTTTTTATTACACACTTCTTGCAAAATCAAACACAGTTATATATTAAGTAAGAACATTCTTAAAATCTGAAAAAGGAGCCAGAATTACATTCAACCCCCTTCTGTAATTCTTGTTACATTGATTGGGAATAACAATTGGTATCAGAGCAAGCTCTTGAAGTACAAAGAGTGTAAATATCATCAATCAACAAGATGAACAGAAAAGATGTTGGAGTAAAGATTCCATTTCTAGACAAAGACAACTATCACCATTGGAAGGTAAAGATGCACCTGCATCTCCTGTCTCAAGATGAAGCTTATGTGGACTACATTGAAAGAGGTCCACATGTCCCTATGAGAGCTGCTACCGGAAATGAAGCATTAGTCCCAAAGCCTCAAGCAGAATGGTCAAATCCAGATAAAGAACAAGTTCAAAAGGACAAAAAGGCCATGAAAATTTTGTTCAATGGTGTTGACAATGACATGTTTGACAACATCATTAACTGCAAGACTGCTAAGGATGTTTGGGATACAATCCAAGTTATATGTGATGGAACTGAGCAAGTAAGGGAAAAAAAGATGCAACTCTTGATTCAGCAATATGAGCATTTCCACAGTGAAGAAAGTGAGTCACTCACTAATATTTTCAGTAGATTCCAAAAACTATTGAATGCTCTAAAATTGCATGGAAGGGTCTATCAAAAAAAAGATTCAAACGTCAAATTCCTTAGATCTCTGCCAAAGGAATGGAAACCTATGACAGTCTCATTGAGAAGTTCTCAAGATTACAAGGAATTCACCTTGGATAGATTGTATGGTATCCTAAAAACCTATGAGCTTGAATAGAGCAAGATGGGAAGATGGAGAAAGGAAGAAAGGGGGATCCATTGCATTGGTTGCGGAGCAAGAAAAAGAGAAGGAGATAATGATTGAAGTTGTTGATTCTGCACCAAACCCTAGAGTTTGTGAAGGCAAGGGAAAAGGGCTAGTAGCTGAACATGAATACCATCTTAGTGAAAATGACATGGATGACATAGATGAGCATCTTGCTTTTCTATCCAGAAGATTTTCCAAGCTTAAATTCAAGAAGAATTTTGGAACAACCATGTCAAACAGAAACATGGTTGATAAGTCCAAGTTCAAATATTTCAAGTGTGGCTTGGCAAGTCATTTTACTAGTGAGTGCAGAAAGACTGATTCTGGTAAAAAGAAGTTTGAGCCTGTTGATTATAAACAGTAATACTTTGAGTTGCTCAAGCAAAAGGAAACGGATTTCATCACACAAGAAAATGACTGGGCTGCAGATGGATTGAAAGAAGATGAAGATACAAGCTATGTCAATCTAGCACTTATGGCCAAATCAGATGAAACAGAAACAAGTTCATCAAGAAATCAGGTAATCACTACTAATCTAGCACATTTAACTAAATCTGAGTGCAATGATGCCATCAATGACATGTCTACTGAACTGTATCATTTGCGTGTTACTCTTAAATACCTCAATAAGGAAAATGCCAAAAATTAAAGAAAACAATATGTTTTTAAGTGAAAGGAATAATATGAGTCTCAATTCATTGAATTTGAAAAATTGAGAATTGAATGCAAGATCGCTAAAGATGAACTAACTGAATCCTTAAAGAAAGATGAGATTTTAAGAAAGCAACTTGAACGAGAACATGAAGTAATTAAGGCATGGAAATCATCTAGAGATGTTCATTCTCAAATTACTAAAGTTCAAGGTATAGAATCTTTTTATGATGCAGCCTGGAAAAAGAGCAAGGAGAAACTGGATTTTAATATGTAAGATGGTAACTTGACAGATGTTGAGTCGACGAATGATGAGGAACATCCGTCGGATGAGAAAAGGGATCATCCGTCAAGTCAAACAAAGTCAGTTGGTAAATCTCAGTTAATCAAGCTTAATGAGAAGTATGGATCAGTTTCTAAGAACTTTGTTCCAGGAGAATCTAGTCAAGTTAATCAGAATAAAAGAGTCAATGTAGGTCATTTGTTTATCAAGCAATTGAATGACAGAATGGAGAAAACTGAAGTGAAGGCAGAGTCAAAAAGGAAAAATAATAGAAATGAGAAAGTAAGAATTAAAAAACATAATAACTACACACCTGATAAATATGTTCCTTGAAAAATATATGTTAAGTATGGTAGTGTAAATCATATATCTGTTAATTGCAAATTTGCTATGCCTAATCCTATGCCTGCACCACTTTCATTTCCCAGCATGCCTACAATGCATGTCAATGCTATGCCTGCACAAAATTTAAATGCACATCATGCTAACATGCCATTTGCATAAAATCCATTTTATGCTGCATTTAGTTTTCCACAAATGCCATTTAACATGTCTTACTGGAATAACATGTTTGCACAAAGTATGCCCTTTCATGTTAACCAATCTGTGCATGATAATTCTTCAATGATGAATGGTTTCAAAGGCCCAACTCAAATAACAAAGGATGAATCTGAAATACCCAAGTCATGTGAGGTCAAACCTAAGAAACCAAAGAAAAAGGCTAACAAGGCAGGACCCAAGGAAATTTGGGTACCAAAATAAACTTGATTTGATTTTGATGTGTGCAGGGAAACAGAAAGAATTTTTGGTATCTGGATAGTGGTTGCTCAAGGCACATGACTGAAGATTCTACCCTGCTCACTGAGTTCAAGGAAAGAGCTGGCCCAAGTATTACTTTTGGAGATGACAATAAGGGTTATACTGTGGGATATGGCTTGATTTCAAAAGATAATGTCATCATTGAGGAAGTTGCCCTAGTGGATGGTCTCAAGCACAATCTATTGAGTATCAGCCAGCTTTGTGATATGGGCAACTCAGTTACTTTCAATGCAGAAGCCTGTGGTGTGACAAACAAGAAAAGCAAGAAATTTGTTCTCACTGGAGTAAGAAAAGGCAATGTGTATCTAGCTAACTTCACTCAACAAATGCAGAATCTGTAACTTGTTTTCTCAGTAAAGCAAGTCAGGATGAAAGTTGGATATGGCACAAGAAGCTGTCCCATCTAAACTTCAAGACCATGAATGAGTTAGTTAAGAAAGAACTGGTTAGAGGTATTCCTCAAGTGGAGTTTTCAATAGATGGATTGTGTGATGTCTTTCGGAAAGGAAAGCAGATTAAAGCATCATTCAAAAGAAAGCTTGAATCAATAATTGAAGAACCTTTGTAACTGTTGTACATGGATTTGTTTGGACCAGTCAATGTATTAGTCCATCTCAAGGAAAAGATATTTCCTAGTAATTGTAGATGATTTCTCAAAGTTCTCTTGGACATATTTTCTAAAATCCAAAGATAAAGCTAGTGAAATCATCATCAATCACATAAGGCAAGTTAACAATCATCCTGACTTCAAAGCTAGAAGAATCAGGAGTGACAATGGAACTGAGTTTATGAATTCCGTGATGAGATCATTTTATGAAGAGAATGGGATCTTGCATGAGTTTTATTGCTGCTAGAACTCCACAACAAAATGGAGTGGTGGAAAGGAAGAACATGATCTCTTATTGAAGCTGCAAGGACAATGCTAGAAGAGTCAAAACTAGCAACATATTTTTGGGCTGAAGCTGTGAATACTGCATGCTATACTCAGAATATTTCTTTGGTCAATCAAGTAAAATGCATGACAACCTACCAATTGTTCAAGAATCAGAAGCCAACTCTAAATTTTCTTCATGTCTTTGGATGCAAATGTTACATTCTAAGGAATCAAACTGAACAACATGTAAAGTTTGATGCTAAAGCAGATGAAGGAATTTTTGTTGGATATGCTATTGGAAAAGCATTCAGAGTCTACAATCTTAGAACAAACATTGTCATGGAATCCGTACATGTTGTGTTTGATGACAAGAAGTTTGAAGGACTAAAAGATGAAGGTTTCCATGACAACCTCATATTTGACAATGTTGAGATAGGTTGTGATGACAGTGATGATGATAGTGATCAAGAAATAGTGGCTAAGGATAATACAAAAAAGACTATCTCACATGATGTTCAAAATTCAGCATCCGTTGAGATACAAAGTGCATCATCCGTCGGAAGACAATCAGCTTCATCCGTCGAGATACAAAGTGCTTCATCTGTTGGAACATTGAGAGAAGCTGAGAGTCAAAACAGATCACTTACATAAAGAACTCCCACCTCAAATCAAAGATCTATAAACTCAGGAGGAGTTTCTTCTAATTAAAACTCAGTCACACATCAAGACAACAAATGAGGCCTCTTCATCTAGAGCTAATCTACCACAACAGTTAAAATGGACTAGAGATCACCCATTTGAACTGATCATTGGTGATGTATCCTTAAGAGTACAAACAAGGATAGCAACTCAAGAGGAATGTCTGTATAGAAGCTTTCTATCTAAGGAAGAGCCTAAAAAGGTAGAAGAAACTTTGTTGGATCCTGATTGGATTTTAGCTATGCGAGAGGAGCTAAACCAATTTGAGAGAAATAAGGTGTGGAATCTGGTACCCAAGCCTAAAGGAAAGAATCCAACTGACACCAATTGGGTATTTAGAAACAAGATGGATGAAAATGGCATAGTCATCAGGAACAAAGCTAGATTGGTTGCTAAGGGCTATTGTCAACAAGAAGGAATAGATTTTGATGAAACTTTTGCTCCTGTTGCAAGACTTGAAGCCATCAGAATTTTCCTTGCCTATGCAGCCCATGCCAATTTCAAAGTCTATCAGATGGATGTCAAAAGTGCCTTTCTGAATGGAGATTTAGAGGAGGAAGTCTATGCCAGTCAGCCTCCTAGTTTTGAGGATCCAAATTTTCCAGAATATGTCTACTATCTAATGAAAGCACTTTATGGGTTGAAGCAAGCACCTAGAGCCTGGTATGATACTTTGTTAAAGTTTTTCTTAGAGAATCACTTCACTAGAGGTACTGTTGATAAAACTTTATTCTTTAGAAATGTTAATGGCTCTTGCATACTTGTTCAAATTTTTGTAGATGCTATTATATTTGGCTCTGCAGATGAAAAAGTTTGCAAAATTTTTGCCAAATTAATGCAAAGTAAGTATGAAATGAGCATGATGGGAGAAGTAACTTACTTTCTTGGTTTACAAGTTAATAAAGTTAGTAGTGGAATATTAATTAGTCAAACCAAATACATTTATGATCTTTTAAAGAAATTTGAATTAATGGATTGCACATCTGCAAAAACTCCCATGGCCAGTGCTACTAAACTTGAATTCAACACTACTGAAAAGTCTGTGGATATTTCAAGTTATAGAGGCATGGTTGGCTCACTTTTGTATTTAACAGCTAGTAGGCCAGATATAATATTTGCTACATGTCTCTATACTATATTTTAGGCTGATCCTAGAGAATCTCACTTAATATCTATTAAGAGAATTTTCAGATATCTCAAAGGTACACCAAAACTTGGCATTTGGTACCATAGAGATTCTGGTTTTGATCTAACTGATTATTCAGACGCAGATTATGCAGGTTGTAGAATTGATAGAAAAAGTACAACAGGAACCTGTCAATTTCTAGGAAATAAATGGGTATCCTGGTTCAGTAAAAAGCAAAATTCAGTTTCTACCTCTACAGCTGAAGCTGAATATATTGTTGTTGGTAGTTGCTATACACAGATTTTGTGGATGAAAAACCAATTACTAGACTATGGTCTGCAAGTGGAAAGAATTCTTATTTTCTGTGATAACACAAGTGCAATTGCCATTACTGAAAATCCAGTACATCATTCAAGAACAAAGCACATAGACATTAAGTACCACTTCATTAGGGAACATGTAATGAATGGTATTGTGGAACTTCATTTTGTTCTAAGTGAAAATTTGGCTAAGTCAAATTCTACATCTCGACGGATGTTCATTATCCATCGAGTTTGATCACCCGTCGAAATATAAAATCCTGGTAAAATCAATTACTTTTCTGGATTATTTTAAACCCGACGGATAAATTGTTTTACTCTCATCCGTCGAATTGTCTATATCCTAGCAGTTAAAGTTCTAAACATTATCCATCGGATTTACTTACAGTCTGTAAGTATATCACGATGGATAATTGACATAAGCTTGACAATTTATTTTAATTTTAAAATGGCTATTTTGGGCAATTCTCATTGGGTCTTTAATTTTTACCTTTAATTTTTTTCTAATTTTATCTGAGAAAATATAAAAGCCTGACTTCAAGTTCATTTTAACTTTTATCTTTTTCTCCTACAATCAACTACTCTCTTCTTCTTTAAAGCAAAACTCTCTCTCTTTCTGCAACTTATCTTACTCTAACAATGGAACCAATAGTCAAAATCATGTCTCAGTCAGGATTTATCTATGAGAAGAACAATTTTGTGGCCCTTGTGAACAAAGGGATTCCAGCCTCTGAAGATTATCACAAAATGATGGATTTTGTGAAGGGATGCAAGCTTAGTTATGCCATGCTGGAATCACCCACAATCTACTGCAAAGTTGTGGAGGAGATGTGGACAACTGCTATTTATCAAGCTAGTGACAAAACCATTACTCTCTCTATCAATGGTAAGGAACATTGCATTAACAGTGATATTATCAAAGCATGCTTTAAGATTCCAGATAACACTACTACTAATCCACACATAGATGCTGATATTGTTAATTTTATTAATTCTATGGGCTATGCACTTCCTACCACTAAGTTAAGTGAAATTAGGAGGCTAGGTCTTAGGAAAGAGTGGAGTTATTTGTGTGATGTAGTTACCAAAGTATTTTCTGGTAAAGTAAGTAACTTTGATTCTGACAACTCTACAATGCTTAACATGCTTTACATGCTTCTTACTGATAAGTACTACAATTTTAGTGATGCTGCTATGTTTGAGTTGGATTATAAGTTAGGAGAGGTTAATAAGAGATCTAAACATATCTATTATGCTAGATTCCTTATGATTATTGCTAACCATATATGTGAAGATCTTGTAATTGAGAAACCAACCAATAAATTAGATTATTGGGTTCAAGAAAGAAGCGTAATTGCAGATTTGAATAGAGCTGATCACCACAAGGAGGTGCCTTTGGTTTATTTTCCTATCATGGAGGGACCTCAGGTAAGTGAGGTAAACACATTTGTCCCTACTCCTTCTATCCACTCAAATTTCTTTGCCTTTGTCTGTGGCAATGGCATCCGTGTCAATGACCCAACAGATGCCTACCAAAGTCACAAAATCCAAATCAAAATCCAAGTCAGAGAAACCACACTCTGGTGTCTCTCAAAAGATGCCAGTTTCAAAATCTACCAAAACCAAAGAGGGGAGTGTGAAGGTGGGTAAGTATGGTGAGGGACAGGGTGAACATAAAAGAAACCCTAAGAATAAGGTTGGAGAGGTGAGTGAAACCCAGTCTAGCCACACTACAGTTTCCCAACAAACTGTAGTGATTAAGAAGGAAATTAGCTCATTTCTAGTTGTATCCTCCCAAAAGGATGTACTAATTGAACAAAGCTCTCAACCAAGAGCACATGACAAAAGGGTGAGGGACACAAGCTCACCTTAAACTTATGCTAGAAAGAAGAAATCTAAACATATTGGGGATACACAGGGTGCACACACAGTGCCTACTGCACTCAAAGACTCAGTAAATGCACCTTCTCAAAGTCAGGTTGATGTGGATCCTGTAAATATGGAGTCACAACCAAAATCTTTAACAATTGAAGCACCTCACACAAAACTCTCCCACAAATTCTCTGGATGTGGATATGACTCACACATCAACTCCTGATTCCTCTTCTTTAACTCTGTTGGCGAAGCTAAAATTCAGTGCAAGTGAGCATCATCTTCTAGATGATTTATTGGCTAACTTGCCTATTCTTTCAGGAACTATTAAGACATCTGTGCCTAAATTATCATCAATCTCCACAGAGTCTGTAATAGTTTCTACTTCATACTCTATCTTTTCTTCTATCCATCGGAGAAAATAATACAATGGAAAGAAATGTCTTCTCTAACTACTTCTCCGATGGATGTTCCTCATCCATCAGTACTCATTACACAAAATGAATTTTCAACTATTGTTACAAGTTTAGATGAGCTAGTAGTAGTACAATCACTTCTAGGATTGAGGGAAGGGAGTGAACAGAGTGAGAGGCTGAGTTGTTCTCAGGAAAAAGGAAAGGAAATGAGAGAAACAATGCAGGCTATTTCTTCAATCCTGCAAAAAGTGAGTGAGGGGAGTTCCACCTTAGTAGGTGAAGGTGAGGGTGGTGAGCCTAGGGAGCCCTTGATGCAAAAAGAGAGAGAAAATGAGAGAAAAGCAGGTACATGAGAAATAAAGATGGAATCCATTGCTAGTGAGTCAATGAATGTCAGTGATGCAGACAAAGAGAAACTATTTCAGCAAGATTACCAAGCTGTAATTGATTCTATCTCTTTGGATGCTAAGACATTTACTCATCCTGTCACAGCATATCAAATTTTGGCTGGACAAGGCAATAAGGAGGCTGAGAAGCTACTCAACTTGGTGCACACTATAGCTTCAATGTAGAGGGCCAAGGATGCCATCTCAGCCATGCCAACCAAGGCTGATGATGATGTTAATTATCTTTCTGGTGGCTCTGAAGACTTCTTTGGAGATGAAGATGATGATAAAGAAGGGTTTATGGACATAGGGGGAGAAGCAGACCCTAGCTCAAATTCCAACATCCCATCTTGGGTGCTTTCTAAGGAATGTGATGAGCAGCACTTCAAGTCTACCCTCTTCCACATCATTCAACAGACACAGACAGCTCTTAATGCCACCACTAATGCCAACACCAAGAATCTTCTCCAAGCTCATCTTAACTCTCTCCAACTGCATAAAATCCAGTCTTTTCAACATGATCTAGAAGTGTTTGCACTCAAAACAGAAATCTCTCAAATCAAGAAGGATGTGTTTGAGAGATTGGATGCCAAGTTTCCAAATACCACTATTCTTGACATACATAGACAACTCAGGAAAAACACTGATCTAACCATGAAGGTAGACTCTCTGGACACAAGGCTCAAAGCACTGGAAGGATCTCTCACTGCCATTCATCTACATCAAGCTCAACAGATTCATTTCTTGCAGAAACTGGTTGCTGCACAACTCCCTACCTCTACTCAACTTGATGCTAACAACAAGTGAGGGGGAGCAAGTGTTAAACATTCAATTCAGCAAAGTAATTGTTCCAGCAATTAACTACAAAAAGTCACCAGTCTTGGATAGCATTGATCTAATCCATTTAGTAGTTACTAAGTTAAAGTCAAGTGAACATCTTAAACAAATTGATGTAGTGGTTGTTGAACAAGGAGTAGAGGCACAGTGGCAGAAGCTTGGTGAAAGCATCAAAGAAAAAATTGGACAGATAGAGAAACCATATAACTTTCATCACTCATCTCAAGTCAAACAAATCTCAGTGAATGAAATGAGTCTAAGTAATATGGAAAAGGGCCAACCTTCTTGCATAAAGTCTCCAAAGGCCAACTTGGTTTTTAAGCCCAAAAGGAATTATCCAAAGTCATCTGACAAAAATCCATTAGACCTTATTTTTTAGACTCCAAGGCCAGATGAAAAGAAGCTGTTGGAAAGGTCCATTGCATTCTTCAAAGATCCAACTGATTCAGTGCTGAAAAGAAGAATTGCCAAGATCTACAGGAATGGTAAAGAAATCTGTGTGGTGGCTGGACACCCTCAGTTTGTAGAAGCCAAGAAGGAAGAAAAAGTAAGAATCAAGCAAGAAAAGAAACAGGTTGCTTTAGATGCTAAAGAGCTCAAACAGAAGTAGAAGCAAACTGCTATCTTGGCCAAACTTCAGACTGTGAAGACTGCAACTGAGATTTCTGAAAAGCAACCTGTGACAGCTGTAGCTCAGGATCAGAAAATGCTCAATGAACCTCAACAGACAAAGAAACCAAGATACAAGCCAAGAATTAAGAGAAAATTGGACTTCAGTGATGAGGAATTGGAAGATTACATTCCCATCCAGTCTACTTCTACAACTCAAACATCCAAACCCTCAGTGGTGCATGAGGAATTCAAGGTAAATCCAACAAAGAACTTTCATGGTGAGCCTATAATTCCCAAGGATGAGCCAATAGACTGGGAAATTTTGCCAATTCCTGAACTCAATTTACCTATCTTCATCAAGCCAAAGAAAACGAAGTCTAGAGCAATCAAGAAGGTCAAGCCTGTGAGTTTTAGAACCAAAGCCCTAACTAAAGCTCAACCAACTGTCAACAAGGGAGATATTCTATACATCTGTGAAATTAAAGAATTTTTAGAGAGTAATCTCTACATGGATGAACTAGAAGAAGTGAGAGCAATTGATGCTCACAAAAATCTCCCAAAAAGACTGGTGTTCAAGTACAAGGGAGGGAAAGAAATCACATGGCCTCTTCACAGGATTTTTCAAGAAAGCTGCTCTGTACTGATAAAAATCTTCTCATCCTTCAAGAAAAACTTTGGATTTAATTAACTGCAAGGAAATTGGTCCTAAAGAAGATAGAAGATCTAAGGAGTAATAAAGCCAACGATGCACTCCCAAAAACTTTATCAATTCCCTTCACAGGAAATAGAGTGTATTTGAGGCCTTATTGGCTAATGAAATTCATGGATGACAAGGGTGTTAGAAGATTCTTTAGACTGGATGACCAATTGAGTATCTCTAGCAATGAGACTTTATTGGAAATGCAAGAAAAGCTGGATCTATCAGATGCTGAAGAACATGAATTCCACAGATAACTCCAAAATCAAATAGAAAAAAATAACATAAAGCCTGGGAAGAAATCCAGAAAATCAAGGAAATAGAAATCATCTACTCAGCCTAGAGAAACACCTTGAAAAATGAGTGTGAGAACCCTTTGAACACTTTACTTTGTTCAATTTTCAAATAGACTGTAGCACTTACTAGTTTTATCTACCATAATTTAATCTGTACATTTAGGGTGTTTTGTTATCATCAAGTTTCTCTTAATTTATGGCTACAATTTTAATAGACATAAATTGGGGAGATTGTTAGGAATATGTTGTGAACTTGATGATAAATTTAACAAAACACCTTAGTAGATTTAACTTAGTGATTTTTTAGCTCTCGACGGATGTTTACAATAGTCCCGACGAATGATCTTTATAGTCCTGACGGATGACCTCTGAACATCCATCGAGAGTGTAGCTTATGTAACAAAAAGTATTGTAGCACATATATGCAAACAACAATGTATTAGTTGAGTAGATTCTGTAGGATTCTCTAAGTCATGTTGACTACTAGTTTGATATACAGAACAGGGTGACTATTTGTAAATATAAGATGTCTTGTAATTCTGTATAAGTGAAATAGAGTCAAGTGGCAGAAAAGGCTCCCGACGGATGGTCTACAAACGACTCCCGATGGATGATCAACAACGGCTCCCGATGGATGACCAACAAAGTCCCGACGGATGATCTAATTTAAGTAGCAGGTGATAGTGACAAAACAGTCACATGCGTCGGGTGTTTGCAAGAGGAATGTGGCAGCCTAATTGGAAGATTTAGAGAACAAGAAGCATTACCATTTTCATGCAAATATGAAGATATTCAAAGATACTGGATAGAGTAATAAAGCAGTATGAAAGAAGACTAGAAACAATTTTATTTTACTTGTTTGTCCTTTTATCATGTATCTTGATGGTATATAAACCAAGTCTACCAAGTAGAACAAATAATTGAGATAGATAGATTTATTTTAAGAGAGATAGAAAAAGCTGTATCTATTAAGAATCTCTCAATAATTCTGTAAGTTAACTTGTAAGCAGCTGTGTGCTATTCAAGCATCACAGAGTTTTCATCTTTATATATATCTCTGGTGGATAAGTCCACTAGAAAGTTTTAAAGCCTTATTTTTTACTACTTTGTGCTTTGATTTCTATTTTCTTTTTATTACGCACTTCTTGCAAAATCAAACACAGTTATATATTAAGTAAGAAAATTCTTAAAATCTGAAAAAGGAGCCAGAATTACATTAAACCCCCCCTTCTGTAATTCTTGTCACATTGATTGGGAATAACAATACTATTCTCATAATCTAATTTTTAAGTCACGTACTTAGAGATATAGAATTGCATATCATATTCCAAGGACATTTATTATTCTAACATTTATATCGCAGTAAATTAAGAATTAATAAGTTATAAAGGGAATAATCGATAGAACATAAACATTAATAATCCTAATGTCTTAAACTAAAACATCATAGTGTTATTTCTAGGGCACAAACACTAACAATCTCCCATTTGAACTAGATCCAATCACCCATGTATCTAATACTCATGGAACTAGTATGACCATCGTGCTTCTGCTGCGACAAAGCCTTAGTCAGTGGGTCTGCAACACTATCAATACTATGCACTTTACATTTATATCTCCTTCATCATTAATCTCATTAATAAGGTGATATCGCCTAAAGACATGCCTAAACAGTCTCCTTGGCTATTTTAAATGTATTAATATATTAGGCTTCCATTATAGAATCATTAATGTTCTTGCTGTGAACTATTCCAGCTAACATAACTTATATTTAGACAAAACACAAACCAAACATAGACACATAATCATCCTTGTCTATCCAAAAATAAGGTTAAGAAACTAGTATCAGTGTAACCCTTTACAACCAGTTCCCTAACTTCTCCTTACACCATTAGTCCTCTTTAAGTACTTAAGAATATTCTTGAAAATTATCCAGTGATCCTGACCTGGATTAGACTGGTATCTGCTCGTCATGCTCAAAGCATACGAAACATCAGGATAAATATATATCATTGTACATATTATAGATCCAATTGCTAAAGCATATGGAGCTTTCTCAAATGGCCCTTATCGTCTAATGATTTAAGAAGCAATTATCTGTTGAGATCACTATCCCATGAGACATCGAAACATATCATTTCTTTGTCTCTTGCATCATAAAATGATGTAATACTTTATTAATTTATGTACTTCGACTAGGTAGATTAATCTCTTCAATATATCTCTATAGATCTTGGTCCCTAATATATAGGTAGCATCGCCTAAGCATTTCACCGAGAAACTATTTCTCAACCAAGTCTTAACAGCATGTAGAGAAGTTATGCCATTCCTTATTTGTTATATATCATCTATATATAATACTAGGAATGTCACATGGCTCTCACTAACCTTTTTGTAAACACATGGTTCATCTTTATTTTGAATAAAGCCAAATTCTTTGACCGTTTCATCAAAATGAATATTCATTCTCCTTGAGGCTTGCTTTAATCTATAAATAGATAGAAGTAACTTACAAACTATATCAGCAAACTTTGGATCGACAAAACCCTCAGGTTGTATCATATATACATCCTATTCAAGGCTCCCATATAAGAAAACAGTTTTGATATCCATTTTCCAAATCTCATAGTCAAAGTAAGCAACTATTGCTAACAAAATCCTGATGGACTTGACCATAGTAACTGATGAAAAGTCTCATCATAGTCTATACCATGAATTTGTTTGAAACTTTTTGCCACAAGTCGCGTCTTATAAATATGTACTTTACCATCCATATCTATTTTCTTCTTGAAAACCCACTTGCACCCTATAGGTTATACCCCTTTGAGTAGATTAACTAAAGTCAGTACCTTATTTTGATACATAGATTCCATCTCGGATTTCATGGCCTCTAGCCATCTCTCGGAGTCTGAACTGTTCATAGCATCTTGGTAGGTGATAGGATTATCATTATCCGTAAGCATCACATCACCATCTTGAGTAAAAAAAATTCATAATTTGTCCCGGGATCATGGTGGATCCTACTAGATCTATGAATAACATGTGTTTCTTTGATATGATTACTTTCAACATTTTGATGTACATCCTGATCGTATTCCAACTCTGGTTCAATGTTATCACGTGGTTCTCAATATTCATCGAGATGTATTATCCTCCCACTGATTTTCTTAGAATTAGTTCTCCCTCAAGAAATACAGCGGCCAGAGCAACAAACACTTTGTTCTCGGAAGGATTATAAAAACTATACCCTAGTCTCGCTTGGGTATCTCACAAAATAGCATATATCTAATTTTGGTCCAAGCTTGTTAGATATATTTGATAATGTCATGGCTAATATGATTTATGTTTAGTTTTCAGATCTTACTTAAATAGGATAAATCAGTACTTATTGGAAGTCAGGACTTAAGGATATCAGTACTTATATTATCAGAAGATAATTATCAGAAGATGGATATCAGAACTTAAGTATTGAAGGACGTTCAGATAAGGACAACAACTGATTAAAGGAAAGAAGATCGAGACAAACATAAGAAGAGATATGCATGAAGAAGGAATTCTATGAAGAATAGAATACTTGGAAGAAAAGATATCTGATTGATATATTTTAGGAAGTAGAATTATATTCCATATCAATTAGCGATTATCTTGTAACTGTGTAGTATATAAACACAGACATAGGGTTTATACTATAAGTGTTATCATATTCGAGAAGATTATTCATTGTAACCCTAGTAGCTCTCGTGATATTTGTTCATCACTGAGAGGTAACAGTTCCATAATGTAACAGAGTTTATTGTTTCAATAAAGTTTGTTTTCTGTTACTTGAGTTATTAAAGTTCGATTTGATTGTACTTTACACTGTATTCACCCCCTCTACAGTGTGTGTGTGACCTAACAAGTGGTATCAGAGCCTATCTGTTAACGCACAAACAGTTTAAGATCCAAACACAATCATGTCTGACACAGAAACTCCAACTAAGCCCACCAAAACTGAAGAACCTCCAAAAACACAAATTCAAAGTCGGTATGAAACCATCAGAGTTCCCATATTGAGACCATCTGAATATGCCATATGGAAGGTGAGGATGACCTTGTTTCTGGAAGATACAGATCCAGAATATCTTGATAGAATCAAGGAAGGACCTCACAAACCAACCAAGCTCGCTGTTGCAGTTGCAGGTGAAGCAGCAAAGACTGTACCAAAGGAGAAGAGTGATTACACTGCTGAAGATATCGCATCAATTGCTAAGGATGCCAAGGTACGACACTTACTGCATAGTGCCATTGATAATGTAATGTCAAACAGGGTAATTAACTACAAGACTGCAAAGGAGATATGGGATGCTCTGGAAACAAGGTGTCAGGGAACTGATACAATTAAGAAGAATAGGAAGACAATACTCACTCAAGAGTATGAACACTTTGACTCAAAGGCTAATGAGTCATTGACTGATTTATATGATAGATTTGTCAAACTCTTGAATGATTTGTCACTAGTTAATAAGGAGTATGATCTTGAAGATACAAACCTTAAATTCCTGTTAGCTCTACCTGAATGCTGGGATTTAAAGGCAACAACAATAAGAGACAACTACAATCTTGATGAAACAAATCTTGATGAAATCTATGGAATGCTCAAGACTCATGAACTTGAGATGGAACAAAGAAGCAAGAGGAAAGGAGGAAAGTCAAGGAAAGTTGCTCTTAAGGCTGAAGAAGAATCCCCCAAGGCAGCTACCTCAAGGAAAGACAAGGGTAAAGCTCTTTTCACAAAGTCTGATACTGGGTCATCAAGTTCTGAAAGTGATGATGACTCAGATTCTGAAAGATTGCCTGAGACTGATGCTGATGAGGAGATGATGAAGCTGTGTGCTCTTATGGTGAAAGGGATCACAAAGATTGCATACAGGAAGTTCAGGAAGGGAAAGAAGTTTTCCAGGAAAGGCACAAGTTCTGATAAGAAGAATTTCAGAAGATCTGAGGGCAGAGGAGGAAAGTCTGATAGAGGAGATTATACCAATGTCAAATGCTATAACTATGGTGAGAAATGCCACATATCTCCTGATTGCAAGAAAGTGAAGGATGACAAAGGCAAGGCTCTTGGCACAAAGAAGAAAAGCTGGATAGACACCTCAGACTCTGAAAGTGAGGAGAATTATGCTTTGATGGCAAATGCTGATAAAGCAAGTGCTGAAAGCAGTTCTGAAGCTGCTGAATCAAAGGTACCTCAGACTACTTATGCTTTTTATAATGATTATATTAATGAGTTGAGAAGATATCTTAAAACCATGTTTGTTAATTATAGAGATCAAACTCTAACATGTGAAAGAATAACTTCTAAAAATCTTGCTTTTAAGAAAAGAAATGATTTCTTAGAAAAAGAGTTAGTTATGTTCCATCAAACTCAGAAAGATAGAGATGATGCTTTTTATGTTAGGGATGAAGTGCTAAAAATGAATGAATCTCTAAAAACTGAGTTAGAAAAGGAAAGAGAGGTTATCAGGACTTGGACTAACTCTGGTAGAACAACTCAAAATTTGTTAGGTAGTGAAAACTGGAAAGAAGGCTTAGGTTATGGAGAGGATAAGAATGATAAAGGAACTGTAGAAATTAAGCATGTTATTGTTAAGCAAAAGCCAAAGTTAAAACTTGTTAAGTTTGTAACTGTAAAGTCTGATAATGAGAAATCAGAAGTTAAAAAGGGATTAACTTTTGACAAACTAAAACAGGAAAAGACAGCTGAAGTAAACATAGGCTTAATGACTAAGAAGCAGCTTAAGCATAAGCTGAAAGATGTTAAGAACGCAAACAAGGTAAAATCACCTAGGAAAAATAGGAATGGAAAGGAAGGTGTGAATAAAAGCAATGATTATAAGCCTGTTCCTAAAGCTCCTAGGAAAACGTGTCATAACTGTGGAAGTTATAACCATCTGGCCTCTTTTTACAGGAAGAATAAGAACATAAACTCTTTACCTTCAAAGTCAGGAGTTAAGAGTCAGTCTGTTAGATATAAGCCAAAAAATCCTTGTTTTCATTGTGGTAGTTTATGGCATTCCATTTATACTTGTAAGGAATATCATAGTTTGTACTATGATTATTATCAAATAAAACCTTCTTTAAAGAAAGTTTCCATTGTTCCTTCTAATGTAAATTCTGATTCAAAGTCTGATAGTGTAAATTCTGATAAGAAAACTGTTAACATAAACTCTGATGCTAAATCCGCTACAAATGTTAACAAACTTGATAAGGCCAAAGGATCCAAGCAAGTCTGGGTCCTTAAAACTAATCATTATTGGTCTTTGTGATTGCAGGGCAACAGGAAAAATATCCTGGTTCTGGACAGTGGATGTTCAGGACATATGACTGGAAATAAAGCCCTGCTATCAGACTTTGTGGAGAAAGCTGGCCCAAATATTTCTTATGGAGATGGCAACGTTGGAAAAACTTTGGGATATGGCAATATCAATCTTGGGAATGTCATCATTAAAGAAGTAGCTCTGGTCTCAGGACTTAAACACAATCTGTTGAGTATAAGCCAAATCTGTGACAGAGGTTATCATGTTGATTTCTTTGAAGAACACTGTGAAGTTGTGAGTAAATCTAAAGGCAAAGTTGTTCTGAAAGGATACAGGCGTGGTAATATTTATGAAGCTAAGCTTTCAATAAGTACTGATGGTTCTGCAATTTGTCTGATGAGTAGAGCATCAATTGAAGAAAGTTGGAATTAGCACAAGAAACTCTCTCATTTAAATTTCAACAATATAAATGAATTAGTCAAGAAAGATCTTGTGAGAGGACTGCCAAAGTCAGTATTTGCTCCTGATGGCCTTTGTGATTCTTGTTAGAAGGCTAAACAAAGAAAATCCTCATTCAAGAGCAAGACTGAATCATCAATTCTTGAGCCTTATCACCTACTACATGTTAATTTATTTGGTCCAGTAAATGTCATGTCTATTGCAAAGAAGAAATATGTGATGGTCATAGTGGATGAGTTCACCAGATACACATGGGTGTATTTCTTGCACACAAAAAGTGAAACTGCATCTATCTTGATTGATCATGTCAAATAACTGGATAAATTGGTCAAAGATTCTATGAAGACAATAAGGAGTGATAATGGCACTGAGTTCAAGAATTTGATAATGGAAGAGTTCTGCAAAAACCATGGAATTAAGTAGGAATACTCTGCTCCTGGAACTCCACAGCAAAATGGAGTTGTTGAAAGGAAGAATAGAACTCTCATTGAAGCTGCATGTACAATGCTTGAAGAAGCAAAGCTTCCAACCTATTTCTGGGCTGAAGCTGTGCAGACTGCTTGTTTTACTCAGAATGCAACACTCATTAACAAGCAAGGAAAGACACCATATGAGATGGTAAAGAAAAAGAAGCCAAATCTAAAGTATTTTCATGTATTTGGCTGCAAGTGTTTTGTTCTTAAGACTCATCCTGAACAGCTATCTAAATTTGATCTAAAAGCTGATGAAGGAATCTTTGTTGGATATCCACTTTCCACAAAAGCCTTCAGAGTCTATAACTTAAGAACAAGAGTGGTCATGGAATCTATCAATGTCTCTTTTGATGATAAGAAGATTACTGGACTTGAAGATTTTATTGATCATGATCAGCTGAGATTTGAAAATAAAGACTCAAATTCTGATACTGAAAATCCTGACAATATAAGTCCAGATACTGCAAACTCTGATGGATTAAACTCTGATGTTATTGAAACTGTGGTGACTACGCCAAATGAAGATGCACCTATGCAGGGGGAGCATACTCAAGATATTACCACATCTCAAGAAGCATCAGAACATACATCTGGCTCTTCAAGTTCTGATTCGTCAAGTTCTGATAAGCCAAGTTCTGATAGTTCTGAAAATCCAAATTCTGAAGAATCCAACTCAGAGAGCATAGTTTCAGGGGGAGCATCAGGAAATGACAATGAAGACAGCATGGATCATGGGGGAGCATCCAGTTCTAGAGAAAACCTTCCATCTGCAAGGAAGTGGACTAAATCACACACACACCTGATTTGATAATTGGAAATCCTGATGCAGGTGTCAGAACTAGAATAGGTACTTCAAATGAATGTCTTTACAATTCTTTTCTCTCTCAGACTGAGCCAAAGAAAGTGGAAGAAGCTCTTCAAGATGCTGATTGGGTGCAAGCAATGCAGGAAGAGTTAAATGAATTTGAAAGAAACAAAGTCTGGACCCTAGTGCCAAGACCAAAGAATATTATGTTGTTGGTACAAAGTGGGTATTCAGAAACAAAACTGACAGTGATGGCATAATTACAAGGAATAAGGCAAGGCTGGTTGCAAAATGATATTCTCAAGATGAGGGAATTGATTATGATGAAACATTTGCACCAGTTGCTAGGTTAGAAGCCATAAGGATATTTTTTGTAACAACCCCAAAATTTTGAACTTTTTTTTGTAACCCTTATGAATAGTGTTTTTGCTGATATTTCCGAATAAGAAAACTTTTCATGCCACACTATGTAGGGGTTCTTTTATTGTTATTCTGAGATCGTATTAGTACTCTTTATGATAAATGAGTGTATGTAAAGATCGTCAGAATCCAAATCCGAACACTTTGATTTTTCCCGAAAATCCACCAGATATCAAAAGAATTGAGTATAAGGTAACAGGATAAAAATGATTTACATTCAAGGATTTTAAGAGAGGATCATAAAAGGAATATAATGTATTGAGAAAGGTTAAGGGAATCCAAGTAATAAGATCCCGAGTATGATCCCTCAAACGATAAACAAAAACAAAAGTTAAGTGAACCGTATAACAGATCAAGCGGTCATTAGCCAAGTAATTAGAAGCTAATCAAAGAGGTTAGTGGGGATGATGTCATCAAACCAATAAGAAGAGGACAAAGGTGGGAGGGTGACATCACATGGATACATAAGCATGACCAAAGCAAAGTGTGTTGTTGGTTGATTTAGAACGACACAAAAGTTACCATGGTAAAAGGTAATAAAACAAAACAAAACAAATCAAAGGCAACCAACCAAGCCAAAACATTTCATTTTCACCAAAAACACAAAATTATTTCACCTTCTTCATCCAAAAGCTCTCGGCTTTTTTTCTTCTTCAAAGAAAGAAAATTCAAAATCCTAGTTCCAAGCTTTGTTAATTAGCAAGGTAATTATCTAGGACTCCTTATGCATAGATATAGCTATCCTATACGTTTGAGCTCCTAAATCATTCACAATCTCTTCCTAAAAATCATGGAAGAAGATGGTGAATAGTGTTTTTCAAGAACTAAAATTTTTGTTCTTGAGTTTTGTTTAGATTAAGCTTGGATAAGGACTTTTAAGGGTGATTCCAAGCTAATTACTTGATTCTCCACTCTCCAAGGAAGGTATAATCCCTCCAAACCCTAACTTTACTTGAGTATTAGGTTTAGTTTTGTTGTTATAATTCACTAGAGGCTTGATTATTGTGTATGTAGAGGTTAGTTGGTTTTGTGAAGTTTTTGGAGTTATAATTCTTGGATTGTTGATTAATGAACTTAAGTATAGTTTAAATTCATGTTTGAGAATAGTATAAATTGATAATGTTGAGTTGTTGGGGCTGTTATGGTGAAGTATGGATGGAGTTTTGATTGGGATGTTGATTGTGGGTTGATTGTGGGTTGATTTGGAGTGGTATAAATTTGGGTAATCGCGTAAACATAACTGTCGTAATGTCCGATTTACTTTAGACTGTTTTTGTTCTTAACATTAGGACCCATGAACTCACTGCTAGGTTTTGACCATTGTCATGATTAGATAGTTCATGTTATGATCTTCGTTTTGATATGTAGTTCGTTTGATTCCGATGTACGGTTTAGGAGAAACGACCGTTTTAAGTAACGGTGTTTCGCGAACGAACCATTACCCCTCGCCTTACTTTGAAATATAGGTTAAAGACCTAAAAGGACTAATTGGAGTATGAAACATTTATGTAAAGTGTATTAGGCAGTTGGTAAGACACTCGCGAAAGAATCGCCTTAAAACTCTTAATGATTAATTTATTAAAAATGGTGGAGCCGAGGTTACTCGAGTGACTTAAGAGAATCCGCAAGCGCAAAGCGAGCATTAGAGTCTAAATTGGTTAAAGTATAGATTTATAAGTGACTTTGGTTTAATTCCAACTTATATGTTGTTATAGGTTACCAGACTCGTCCCAAGCCATTTATAACCCCCAGTCGCTCAGGCAAGTTTTCTACCCGTTATACTTTTGTTGTGATGTAAATATATGTATATGCATTATCTTGTGATAAGTGCATGATTGTAATTAGAAAATTCTTGCGATATATTGTAGCATGTGATATGGTATATATGCATGCCTGTTTCGTAATCTTGATACATATATCTGTTGATTTAGTTGATAATACCTATGCTAGAGATAAGCAGTAAATTGCATATACCCTTAGTATAGGGGACCCAGAGGTGAAAATTTTTCTAAAACCGGGAGTCGATGCTCCCGAGTATAATATATATTTATATATATTTATGAATAGTTTTTAAAACTATGAATCAAATAAGGTTTATTCGATAACTTTATTTTATTAATAAATATTATTTTGAATTAGTCATTCGAGGGCTTATGACCCCGTTTATTTTATTATTGAATATTATTTTGAATATTCATTCGAGGACTTATGACTCCGCTTCTTTTATTAAATAATATTCTTTATTTTATTAAAGAATAATGTGTCGATAATCAAACTCACTTTTGATTATTCAAATAAAGATAGTACTTTTGTATAAGTATATCTTTGGTTATTTAATATACATTGCAAGTATAAGTTTTAAAACCTCTACTTCAATTATTTTTATAAAGGTTATTCTTTATGAGAATATTATTTAAATAATAATATTCAGATATTTTCTAATAAATTGGGACTGATATATTTCATTAAATCAGCATTACTCCAAACATTCTTAAAAATGTTTGCGAGTCTTCAAAATGATTTTAAAAGTTAGAGCGGACCCCAAAACTTATTTTTTTTTTATATATTTAAGATCTTCCTTTAAAAAGGGGATTTAAATATTCGCTCAAAACCCGAGGGATCCGGCTCTGTGGTGTGTTTTATATTCGCAACAAGGTTGCTATTTTGATAAAAGAATGTTTGATTACTTACCCAACACTCGGGAAGTAAAATTCTTGGAACAAGTTAATCCATTAACAGGCATCGCCTGGGAAATATCGGTGAGTTTTCCTTTCCAACTAGATACGACTTCTTGGTGGAGCCGTATCAACAAGTTTCTACTTGGGGAAAGTGGGGACAAGCTTTACGTTTCAGAGTCATGGATTTCATTTGAACTAGGAGTTGCGTAAGTGGTCGAGTGGCGCCGGCCCAAGCCTTATTATATTGGCCCAAATGGCCTGGAAGTTCTGCAAGACGGTACATTCCTTAGGAGTCCAGTGTTCGGTTGACAAGTAAATCCGACAGGTTCTCCTCTACATGTAGAAAATGGTGGGGTTGTACTACTGCGACTGATCATCGTAAGTGGTCTTCCTGGCGCGACAAACTCTCGTAATGAGTTCATCATCCAGTTGGATAATTCTGCAACACTACCCGTAGCATTTCGATCGAAAGGCTACGAATGGGTGGTTGCCGAAGCATTGACAGGGTCAAACAGTTATAATGGTGTTTCCATTGAATGAAGTATCTCGTAACTTCATTTCCTTTAAAAATATTTCAAAGATTGAATCTATTCAAGTTTTAACTTGTGGACTCATCTATGGGATGACCTTTTGAAACTTATTATACTTTGAACAGTAGTAGTTCAAGTAGATTTCTAAAAATGGTAAAAGTATAGTGAAGTAATTGGTAAATTCATCTTCCTTTAAGCTCATATCCAGTAAGTAATTACCTTACACTTGATAATGGATTCTAGTAAGTTATCCATTTAGATACTTGCATTATTGTTTACACTATATATTATCTTGCGAGCTGTAATGCTCACTCTTGCTTCATTTCTTCATCACACAACAACAATTAGGAAAGATGGCCAGACTCAAGCAGACCCAGCGCAAGCGCGTGGGAAGCGTCCCGCGTCTTCCCGTTGATGTTGTAGCTGCTATAGCTGCAGAGGTAGATCTATTGGTAGATCAGACATTTGTAACACCCCCAGATCCGGGGTCGGGGATCCGGGTCGTCATGGTCTTTCTTTCCACAATATCACTTCACTTAATTAATAATAAATAACCTCATGCTGTGACCCCACACTAACACACATCACAACCCGTTATAGTCTCAGAGATGAAATTGAAATAAGTACAAGTCTTTGAATCCGTAATTTAAAAGTTATTACAACCCAAAATGATTACTTAATAAGTTTACAATTAATTGCCATTATCTGCCACAAGTTATAATTATACATAATTGATTCTCAAAAGTAGATGGTCTGATCTACAATAGATCTACCTCTGCAGCTATAGCAGCTACAACATCAACGGGAAGACGCGGGACGCTTCCCACGTGCTTGCGCTGGGTCTGCTGGAGTCTGGCCATCCTTCCTAACTGTTGTTATGTGATGAAGAAATAAAGCAAGAGTGAGCCTTACAGCTCGCAAGATAATATATAGTGATAACAATAATATAAGTATCTAAATGGATACTTACTAGAATCTTTTATCATGTGTAAGATAATTACTTACTAGATATAAGTAAAAACAAGGGATGAAGTTACCAAATACTTCACTACACTTATATCATTTATAAAGCTACTTGAACTACCACTGTTCAAAGTATAATGAGCTTTCAACAGTTCATCACATAGATGAGACTACAAGACAAGATTTGAATAGATTATATCTTTAAAATATTATTAAAGGAAATGAAGTTATGATATACTTCATTAAGTTCTGATATATATATATATCCACATATACATCTTCTTTATACTATTTCCTGAAAACCTCTGTCATGTAAAGTATGAACAGAGTTTGAAACATCCAATGAATTTTGGAAAGGAAAAGAATTTTGGCATAAACCAGATATCTTGCTGATCAGGCAAAGATACCAATAAGTAACCTTTTCTACTAGTAGATGGACGAATTCCCCACTGGTTGTGATATCCCGTATTTTCAGAATTATTATTATTAATATTTGAATATGTTTATGTGATTTTCTGATTTAGAAGGAATAAAATGGTGGATATTTTATTCCTATTTGACGAGTTTGTGTTATTAATTGGTAATGTACTAATTGTTGAGTGTTATATCGGTCCTTGTTAATATCTGAAAATATTTCCTTAAATGTATTAATTTCAAAAGTTTATTTGAAACCCGATCATTTATTGATATCGGTAAATTGAGTTCGTTTAGTAATATTAGGGATTGGATGGATATTATGTCTGCTATGTGTTGTATGTAATATTAATTGTGTGTGACTTAGTTATGATTGAGGATTATTTGTATTATTAATCACTGAGTCGTATCGTTTTGTTTTTGTCTTTAAAAGTGATTTTATTGAAAATCTAATTTCATAAATATTTAAATTATCTTTCAAAAATATTTTTATGACTTTATAATTACAATAATTATTTTTGGGATTTTATAAAATTTAGAAATCATTATTTCATCAATTATTTAGCCCTGTGTGATTTTCTGATTTCATTTATTTGTAAAATTCGTATTTAATTCCAAAATTCATCAAAAATTATGAAACTCATATTTATTGAAGTTTGGAATATTCTAAGAATTTTAAAATTATTTTGGAAATTTTTGGGATTAATTTCACTGGCGCATTGATTCGTTTAATTGCTAAAAGCGGGTATAAATTGCATTTCAAAAATTGTTTTAAAATTTTTGAAATTTATGTTTTTATAAACTTCGGGATATTTGTAATATTTTAAGACTATTTTTGTGATTTTATGAATTTGTTTTAAGTGCAGCCCGGTTCGTTAATTGTTAAATGCAGGTATGAGTTGCGTTTCAAAAATGCTTTGAAAATTATGAAAATTTTATTTTATTAGTTTCGGAGTTTTTAGAAAATTTTAAGACTATTTTCGTAATTTTATAAATTTGTTTTATGTGCAACATGGTTCGATAAAATTTAAAATGCGGGACAAAAGTCGGACTTAGAGAAGGGAGAAACATGTGTCAAACGCTGGATGAATAAACAGACGTGTGGTAATTGCTGATTGGTTCACTGCTGTGTTGAAACAAAAGAAAAAAAAAATAGTACGCGAGCAATACACAGAAACATATACACAAAACATGACCCCTGTAACCCCATCTCTCACTCTCTCCTCTGTGTCTCTCTGTCCCTCCCTGTTTATATACTTTTCAATTTTCAAAAATTCATATCTCTCAAACCGTCCATCCAAATTTCAATTATTATATATATAAACGATCAGCGCTTCGATACCTACGCATAGGTATATATATTGCAAGGTTTTGAGAAGAAAAATTGCGGGGCATATTTCCGTTATATTTCCGTTTTAATTTATTTTCGGGGCGTAGAAAAAGAGTTTGGAGGTGGTGATTACTCCACATGGTATCTCAGCGTGTATATGTCTATGACCATTAATTTCGGATTTTTCTGGAGATATTTTCCGGACATCAGATTTTCTCTTCGGGTTGATCAGAATTTATTTTGGGTAACGATTCCGAAATTCCGCCTTCGTACTTGTGTATATTATAGCATGTTAGTGTTTATATATTTATTTCATAATTTTTAGAAATTGTTGGAGAAGTCACTTTTGGTCCGAGTTTTGGTTCAGGTGGCCGTGTTATTCATTTCTGGAGTGTTTATATGCGTAAATATAAATTATTGTGTTGATTGTTGTTGGTTGTGTCGATATGATATCGACTGGCAGTCCGAGAAATAGAGGAGGTGCTGTCCAATTTCCAAGAAAATATTATTTTAAATTATTTTACAGGCTCAATAATTCTTATAAAATTATTTCGAGTGTTTCGAGCACTATTATTTAGTTATAAATGATTCGGAGACTTGTTTTAATTCCGAAAAATGTTCAAAAATTCATATTAAATAAACCGTTCGTCCGTTTAATACGAAACGAACGCGTACAGACTCAGAAAAATATTCCACTTTCATTAAAAATACTTTCGAGACCCAAATCCTTTTTGTTTTGAAAGGTCATTTGTTTTACAAGTTATTCTGAGTCGATTATTGATCGAAAAATCATATTTTTGACCTGATTTCAGTTTTAAATGTACCGAGTCGACTTTTCGGATGAACCGAGTCTTATGTGATATGAATTATGTGATATATGAGTTATGTTCTTATGTGCTATGTGAATTACGTGTATATGTGGGTCATAAGTCTTGTGTTTGACTGTTTTCCTTGTGTGTGGGCTATCGTATGGGTAGACGATAGGCTTTTGACGCGTAGTTTGTCGAGTGGTTATCGATTAGATAATTAAAGTTCTATATTTTAAATTATAGATGCGGATCATTCGAGTTGATCAAGACAGGATGTTGGATAAAGAGTGAGATGGAATGGAAGTGGATATCTGGCTTCTAGCAATCGCAGGAGCAGCATATCCATAAGGTGTTGAAAAGCATGACGGAGATGTCTTGAGACAGAATGTCAGAATAGATGCGTCATTGCGAGTGTGACTAACTGCTAAAAACTCAAAGGCAAGTACCCCTGACTTCACTTATTGTTCAAGTGACGTTATTTCGAATCATATTATGCAAGTATTGTTTTCCCTATTCTCTGTTCGGAATAGATAAATGTTTTACATATCGCTGAATTAAATAATTCTAATTATGCAAATACTTATCTGCTATTCTATGTTCAGAATAGTCAAGTGATTTTACTTATCCAATTATCGGATTTATAAATGTTTTGGATTTTGAGAAAAGTGATTTGGTTGCGAATATTCCTACCCAAGAATTGGGGGAATAAAATTATTTCGGGTGTCGAGTATTATGACCCCATTTCAATAAAAGGTTTTGAGATTGGATGGTTACTGATTGCGTAAGAGGCCGAGGCACCGGTCCAGCGTGAGCTATTATACGGAAGTACAATACAGAAGTGTAATATCTTACAAGGCTAGTTATGCCTTTTTCTGGCGCCCTATAGGTACCGTATGTCTTCGGGATACGGGTAGTACCTATATTAACGGTATGGTTGCGGGATACCGGTGTTGTTTCATGACTGATCATCAGGAACAACATAGTGCATAATTTGGTTCCAATCGATATTATTATATTGCTTTTGATAATCTTATAAGGAATGATTTATCAACTGTTTCTGTTTTGGAATAATGGTAAAGTGCGGTTTTGATTCAGATTTTGATTTATGGTGATACTTACGTTGTTAAATATCAAAGGTGGTATTAATATAGATGAATGATGTTGACTTCAGTATGGAATGTTGTGAGCATCAAAGTTCGTAGTGATATCTAATTTGATATGACAGCAAAATAAGTATTAATTTGAAGAGTTCGGTTTTGAATAAAGTTTATGATTCAATCCATAATCATCGCCTGTTGTTGTTGTTTACGATATTTCCGTAAACACTGTTTTACGAGTTGATCCTCGTCAAGATTCAAAGTATTGCTGAAGCATTTCGCTCAAAAATATCAAAATGGTTTTGAATACAATTAAGGAATCAATTATGGGATTCCTCAACTAAAATTTTATGATTCAGCAATTATGATTTTAAATGTGCTGCTCTGATGCAGATGTCAGTTTTATATCAAACAACCCTATATATGTCATAATGATCTTGCTGAGCATTTCTTTCGCTCATACTTGCCTGTTTTTAAATTTAACCTCCAGTGAGGATTAGCTTGCTGTTTAGCCGCGTAATTCGAGGAAGCAAGAGGAAGCTTTTCGAAGGTGGTTGGTCCAGGGTTTGCGGACTAGTGTAAGTTTTATTATGTAAAGTTGTTTATATTATATTATATTATAATTGTGTATTGTATTTGGGCCTAGTATACTTCTTTTCGAAGTTATACTAGCGGGTTAAGTTTTAAGGTTGAGAATTATTAAAAGAGTTTTAAAAGAAAGTGAAAAATTTATTTGTGGAATTTGGAATTCTTGTTTCTAGAACTGTAACCTTAAAAGATCTTGGATTAGTTTGGGGTCATTTATGCTAAATATCTTCCGCTGGCATTTAATTATTGATTAAACAGGTTAATTTGGATTGAGGTTTCATAGTGACGACCAAATCCCTTGACCCCGGATTTGGGGGCGTTACAGGTTGGTATCAGAGCTGAGGTTATAGTAAACTAGAAACGAGAGTGTGTAGGAGTGTGTATAGCTATGTGCGGACATTTGAGCTCATATCGAGTTCCTGTTGGACTATCTGATATAGTGCCAACGAGTAAGTTAAGATAGGCGTATTCGTTCGAGATGGTTGTGTTGAGCTGGACGGAACTCCGGGAAGCTGCAAACTTCTATTATGGAATCTTCCGAGGCTACTACGATTCGACGATGATGAAGATTATCGATATCCTTGGAACATGAAGAAGCGTCTAGAATCAGATGGCGAGTCAACTGGAGAGTTCAAATTGAAGATAAATATTAAGACTTTGGCAATACCTTTTCTTTCTATAATTCCTTTTGACATCTCTCAAAAGAAGTGATTGTTAGTGGATATATTCCCTAACACTCATTTTCAATCCTATCTGTGTTTTAAATGTGTCAGAGGCTGTCATGAAGCCTATTTTTCAGGTTTTGATAGCTCTGCCAAGTTATGATAATTTAACTTCCACTTTTCTTATTTGGTGGATGGTTTCTTGGTGATGTGACACCACTTGCTCATTTGGTGCCATAATTTTTTTTTCTCTGGATTTCATTCCTTCAGAAATATCATCTTTGAAATCTTTTCAGTTTTATTCATTTGATTTTCAATTCCGTTGATATTCTTTTATTCTGACTGAGATGAACAACCCTAACTGTAGGGGACACAAGGTATACCTGTCTGTGTGATAGGAGTTGGATGGGACGCCATCACTTGTGTGTATTGTGAATACATGAAGGTTAACAACCTTTAGTAGTGTCTTAATTTGGACACGCAATACCAAGTTCGTTTGATCATATTGATCTCTCAGTTATTCTTTTATTTCAACAATACTTTTTCTCAAATTCAGATTTTGGTTCCGTTATGGTATCAAATTCTTTTCTTTTTAAAATTCCATAATTTTATTATCCCAAACATTCGAAGGTATGCCAAGCAAGTTAAGCTGAGTTATCCTGGTCAAGTCAAAGCAGGGTTATGTAACGAGATTACCAAGAACAACAGTGGACTGCGATGCGGTTATAATATTAGTTGCATATACCGAAGTCAATCTGTTTCTTTATTTCTCTCTTTATCTATCTTTATTTTCTTCCCTCTATCTTTCTCTCTATTCTTCTTTCTCGCAATCAGTAAAGCGATTCTATTGAGAAATTGGTCAAAGGATGTAGACGGAACAGTGGTACACAGTGAAGCTCCTGTAAAAGTTTTATTATACCAGGAATACAATATTTGTTTAAGATTATGGAAAATTGAGGTTATTTGGAAATGGAAAGTTGGTTAGAAAACCCTAAGTGCTGTCTTCTGCTGATTCCGAGGACGGAATCCTTATAAGGAGGGTAGATTGTGATATCCCGTATTTTCAGAATTATTATTATTAATATTTGAATATGTTTATGTGATTTTCTGATTTAGAAGGAATAAAATGGTGGATATTTTATTCCTATTTGACGAGTTTGTGTTATTAATTGGTAATGTGCTAATTGTTGAGTGTTATATCGGTCCTTGTTAATATCTGAAAATATTTCCTTAAATGTATTAATTTCAAAAGTTTATTTGAAACCCGATCATTTATTGATATCGGTAAATTGAGTTCGTTTAGTAATATTAGGGATTGGATGGATATTATGTCTGCTATGTGTTGTATGTAATATTAATTGTGTGTGACTTAGTTGTGATTGAGGATTATTTGTATTATTAATCACTGAGTCGTATCGTTTTGTTTTTGTCTTTAAAAGTGATTTTATTAAAAATCTAATTTCATAAATATTTAAATTATCTTTCAAAAATATTTTTATGACTTTATAATTACAATAATTATTTTTGGGATTTTATAAAATTTAGAAATCATTATTTCATCAATTATTTAGCCCTGTGTGATTTTCTGATTTCATTTATTTGTAAAATTCGTATTTAATTCCAAAATTCATCAAAAATTATGAAACTCATATTTATTTAAGTTTGGAATATTCTAAGAATTTTAAAATTATTTTGGAAATTTTTGGGATTAATTTCACTGGCGCATTGATTCGTTTAATTGCTAAAAGCGGGTATAAATTGCATTTCAAAAATTGTTTTAAAATTTTTGAAATTTATGTTTTTATAAACTTCGGGATATTTGTAATATTTTAAGACTATTTTTGTGATTTTATGAATTTGTTTTAAGTGCAGCCCAGTTCGTTAATTGTTAAATGCAGGTATGAGTTGCGTTTCAAAAATGCTTTGAAAATTATGAAAATTTTATTTTATTAGTTTCGGGGTTTTTAGAAAATTTTAAGACTGCTTTCGTAATTTTATAAATTTGTTTTATGTGCAACATGGTTCGATAAAATTTAAAATGCGGGACAAAAGTCGGGCTTAGAGAAGGGAGAAACACGTGTCAAACGCTGGATGAATAAACAGACGTGTGGTAATTGCTGATTGGTTCACTGCTGTGTTGAAACAAAAGAAAAAAAAATAGTACGCGAGCAATACACAGAAACATATACACAAAACATGACCCCCGTAACCCCATCTCTCACTCTCTCCTCTGTGTCTCTCTGTCCGTCCCTGTTTATATACTTTTCAATTTTCAAAAATTCATATCTCTCAAACCGTCCATCCAAATTTCAATTATTATATATATAAACGATCAGCGCTTCGATACCTACGCATAGGTATATATATTGCAAGGTTTTGAGAAGAAAAATTGCGGGGCATATTTCCGTTATATTTCCGTTTTAATTTATTTTCGGGGCGTAGAAAAAGAGTTTGGAGGTGGTGATTACTCCACATGGTATCTCAGCGTGTATATGTCTATGACCATTAATTTCGGATTTTTCTGGAGATATTTTCCGGACATCAGATTTTCTCTTCGGGTTGATCAGAATTTATTTTGGGTAACGATTCCGAAATTCCGCCTTCGTACTTGTGTATATTATAGCATGTTAGTGTTTATATATTTATTTCATAATTTTTAGAAATTGTTGAGAAGTCACTTTTGGTCCGAGTTTTGGTTCAGGTGGCCGTGTTATTCATTTCTGGAGTGTTTATATGCGTAAATATAAATTATTGTGTTGATTGTTGTTGGTTGTGTCGATATGATATCGACTGGCAGTCCGAGAAATAGAGGAGGTGCTGTCCAATTTCCAAGAAAATATTATTTTAAATTATTTTACAGGCTCAATAATTCTTATAAAATTATTTCGAGTGTTCGAGCACTATTATTTAGTTATAAATGATTCGGAGACTTGTTTTAATTCCGAAAAATGTTCAAAAATTCATATTAAATAAACCGTTCGTCCGTTTAATACGAAACGAACGCGTACAGACTCAGAAAAATATTCCGCTTTCATTAAAAATACTTTCGAGACCCAAATCCTTTTTGTTTCGAAAGGTCGTTTGTTTTACAAGTTATTCTGAGTCGATTATTGATCGAAAAATCATATTTTTGACCTGATTTCAGTTTTAAATGTACCGAGTCGACTTTTCGGATGAACCGAGTCTTATGTGATATGAATTATGTGATATATGAGTTATGTTCTTATGTGCTATGTGAATTACGTGTATATGTGGGTCATAAGTCTTGTGTTTGACTGTTTTCCTTGTGTGTGGGCTATCGTATGGGTAGACGATAGGCTTTTGACGCGTAGTTTGTCGAGTGGTTATCGATTAGATAATTAAAGTTCTATATTTTAAATTATAGATGCGGATCATTCGAGTTGATCAAGACAAGATGTTGGATATAGAGTGAGATGGAATGAAAGTGGATATCTGGCTTCTAGCAATCGCAGGAGCAGCATATCAGTAAGGTGTTGAAAAGCAAGACGGAGATGTCTTGAGACAGAATGTCAGAATAGATGCGTCATTGCGAGTGTGACTAACTGCTAAAAACTCAAAGGCAAGTACCCCTGACTTCACTTATTGTTCAAGTGACGTTATTTCGAATCATATTATGCAAGTATTGTTTTCCCTATTCTCTGTTCGGAATAGATAAATGTTTTACATATCGCTGAATTAAATAATTCTAATTATGCAAATACTTATCTGCTATTCTATGTTCAGAATAGTCAAGTGATTTTACTTATCCAATTATCGGATTTATAAATGTTTTGGATTTTGAGAAAAGTGATTTGGTTGCGAATATTCCTACCCAAGAATTGGGGGAATAAAATTATTTCGGGTGTCGAGTATTATGACCCCATTTCAATAAAAGGTTTTGAGATTGGATGGTTACTGATTGCGTAAGAGGCCGAGGCACCGGTCCAGCGTGAGCTATTATACGGAAGTACAATACAGAAGTGTAATATCTTACAAGGCTAGTTATGCCTTTTTCTGGCGCCCTATAGGTACCGTATGTCTTCGGGATACCGGTAGTACCTATATTAACGGTATGGTTGCGGGATACCGGTGTTGTTTCATGACTGATCATCAGGAACAACATAGTGCATAATTTGGTTCCAATCGATATTATTATATTGCTTTTGATAATCTTATAAGGAATGATTTATCAACTGTTTCTGTTTTGGAATAATGGTAAAGTGCGGTTTTGATTCAGATTTTGATTTATGGTGATACTTACGTTGTTAAATATCAAAGGTGGTATTAATATAGATGAATGATGTTGACTTCAGTATGGAATGTTGTGAGCATCAAAGTTCGTAGTGATATCTAATTTGATATGACAGCAAAATAAGTATTAATTTGAAGAGTTCGGTTTTGAATAAAGTTTATGATTTAATCCATAATCATCGCTTGTTGTTGTTGTTGTTTACGATATTTCCGTAAACACTGTTTTACGAGTTGATCCTCGTCAAGATTCAAAGTATTGCTGAAGCATTTCGCTCAAAAATATCAAAATGGTTTTGAATACAATTAAGGAATCAATTCTGGGATTCCACAACTAAAATTTTATGATTCAGCAATTATGATTTTAAATGTGCTGCTCTGATGCAGATGTCAGTTTTATATCAAACAACCCTATATATGTCATAATGATCTTGCTGAGCATTTCTTTCGCTCATACTTGCCTGTTTTTAAATTTAACCTCCAGTGAGGATTAGCTTGCTGTTTAGCCGCGTAATTCGAGGAAGCAAGAGGAAGCTTTTCGAAGGTGGTTGGTCCAGGGTTTGCGGACTAGTGTAAGTTTTATTATGTAAAGTTGTTTATATTATATTATATTATAATTGTGTATTGTATTTGGGCCTAGTATACTTCTTTTCGAAGTTATACTAGCGGGTTAAGTTTTAAGGTTGAGAATTATTAAAAGAGTTTTAAAAGAAAGTGAAAAATTTATTTGTGGAATTTGGAATTCTTGTTTCTAGAACTGTAACCTTAAAAGATCTTGGATTAGTTTGGGGTCATTTATGCTAAATATCTTCCGCTGGCATTTAATTATTGATTAAACAGGTTAATTTGGATTGAGGTTTCATAGTGACGACCAAATCCCTAGACCCCGGATTTGGGGGCGTTACACTGGTCATCACCCTGGTCGCAATAGGTACCTTATGCTGGACTGCCACTCAGCCACTTATGCATTTGATGGACTCCCACTGAGCCACTTACACTATCATGGACGCCCACTGAGCCCATGTTGCTTATGCCGACTCAATAGATGGATTTACTTCTTGAACGTTGGGTAAGTAATCAATTCATTTACCAAAACTGCAACCTTGTTGCGAATATAAAATACACCATAGAGTCGGATCCCTCAGGTTTTGAGCGAGTATTTAAATCCCCTTTTTAAAAGGATGATCTTAAATATAAAAATGAGTTTTGGGATCCGCTCTAACTTTTAAAAATCATTTTGAAGACTCGAAAATACTTTAAAGAGTGTTTGGAGTAATGCTGATTTAATGAAGTAAATCAGTCCCAATATATTTAGAAAATGTCTGAATATTATTATTTAAATAATATTCTCATAAAGATAATCCTTATAAAAATAATCGAAGTAGAAGTATTAAAACTTATACTTGAAATGGATATTAAATAACCAAAGATATACTTATATGAAAGTACTATCTTTATTTGAATAATCGAAAATAAGTATGATTATTGACACCTTATTCTTTAATAAAATAAAGAATATATTTTAGTAATAAGCGGAGTCATAATACCTCGAATGAATATTATAAATAATATTCATAAAATAAAGGAGTCATACATCCTCGAATGAATATCCAAGTAATATTCAATAATAATATAAATGAGTCATAAGCCCTCGAATAATATTCGAAATAATATTCAATAAATAATATAAAGTTATCGAATAACCCTTATTCGATTAATAGTTTTGAAAACTATAACCATATATATATATAAATATATATATATACATATATACAAAATCTACTCGGGATCCTCGACTCCCGGTTTTAGAAAATGTTTTCACCTTTTGGGTCCCTATAATAAGGGTATATGCAAATTACCGCTATCCTCTAGCATAGGTATTATCAACTGAACCAATCAGATATATATGGCAAGAATACGAAACAGGCATGCATATGTACCATATAACATGCTACAATATATCGCAAGAATTTGCTATAACAAATATGCATTTAACGCAAGATCATGAATATACACAAATACATCACAACAACAGTTATAACGGGTAGAAAACTTGCCTGAGCGACTTGAGGTGATAAAAGGCTCGGGACGAGTCTGGTAACCTATAAACAACAAGTAAGTTGGAATTAAACCAAAGTCACTTGTAAATCTATACTTTAACTAACTTAGACTCTAACGCTTGTTTTGCGCTTATTGATTCTCTTAAGTCACTCGGGTACCCTCGGCTCCACCATTTTTAATAATTTAACATTTACGAGTTTTAAGGCGATTCCTTCGCGAGTGTCTTACCAACTGCCTAACACACTTACCATAAATGTTTCATACATTAATTAACCCTTTTTGGTCTTTAACCTATGTTTCAAAGTAAGGCGAGGGGAAAAGTTTCGTTCGCGAAACGCCGTTACTTGAAACGGTCGTTTCTCCTAAACCGTGCATCGGAATCGAACGAACTACATATCAAAACGAAGCTCGTAACACGAGCTATCTAGACATGGCAATGGTCATAATATAGCAGGGGGTTCTCGGGTCCTAATGTTATGCACAAAAACAGTCTAAAGAAAATCGGACGTTACGACGACTATGTTTACGCGATTTCCCGAATTTAAACCAATTCAAACAACCACAATTTCAACTCCAATTCACAACCCAATCAACCTCCATCTAAACTACATTACAACGGCCCCAAATCAACTCAATTTTAAAATTCATACTTATGCCTAAGCTTGAATTTAACTATACCACATTCTTTTAACCAAAACAACAAGATTTACCATTCCATTTCAATACCACTTCAACCCAAACTCTAAACCACAAACATTAAGCTACAATATCACCATAATAATCAAAATCATCTTATTAAACATAGGAATCTAGGGTTTGGAGATGATATACCTTCCTTAAAATGTGGGAGTAGCTAGGAAGCCTTAAGAAGCTTTGAGAAGTCTTAGGGATGCTTGGATCTTAAAGGAAAACAAGAAAAATTTCAAGTTAAAAACTTGAAAACACTATTCATTGTCTTCTTCATTGATTTAATGAAGAAGATTGAGAAAGAATTGATGGCTTAAACTCATGATATAGCCCTAACTATGCATAAGGATGATTAGGGAATTAACTCACCAATTTAGGAAGCTTGGATCTTGAATTTTTGAAATTTCTTGCCTTTAAAGATGAAAAAGCCGAGAGAAAATGAAGAACAATGCCTTGGTTTCTTTTTGTTTTGATGAAGAATGAATTATTTGGCTTGGTTATTTGGTTTTGTTTTTGTTTTAGTTAATTACCTATTTAACCTTGAACTTTGTGTGGTTCTCATTCAACCACACCTCCTTCCTTCCCATGTCATGATTGTGTCATGCTATAATGTCATCTTTCCCTCCTTGTCCTCTTCTCATTGGATGGGTGACCTCATCCCCACTAATCTCTTTGATTAACTTCCTAATTGTTTACCTAATGACCGCTGATCTGTTATACGGTTCGCTTAACTTTCGTTTTCGTTTATCGTTTGAGGGATCATACCCGGGATCTTATTACTTAGGTTCCCTTAACCTTTCTCAATATATCATATTCCTTTTATGATCCTCTCTTATAATCCTTTAATTTAAATCTTTTTTATCCTGTTACCTTATACTCAATTCTTTCCGTATCTAGTGGATTTCCGGGAAAAATCAAAGTGTTCGGAATTGGATTCTGGTGATCTTTACATACACTTATATACCATGTAGAGTACTAATAAAATCTCAGAATATCCATAACAGAACCCCTACATAGTGTGGCATGAAAAGTTTTCTCATTCAGCTAAAACACTATTCATAAGGGTTACAAAAAGTTCAAAATTTTGGGGGTTATTACAGTCTCCCCTCCTTAAAAGGATTCCGCCCCGGAATCAAACAGAAAACAAATGACGGGTACTTTTCTAGCATTGTGCTCTCTAGTTCCCAAGTTGATTCTTCCACATTATGATTCTGCCATAGTACTCTGACTAGCTTGATCACTTTGTTCCGAAGCACCTGCTCCTTCTTATCTATAATCCTTACTGGCTTCTCCACATAAGTCAGATCTGGTTGCATATCCACCTGCTCGTACTCCACTATGTGTCTGGCATCCCGATGATACTTCCTTAGCATTGACACATGGAACACATTATGAACTTGTTGCAAGTTAGGGGGTAAGGCTAGCTCGTAAGCTAACTTTCCAATCCGTCTTAATATCTCAAAAGGTCCAATGTATCTTGGGCTTAGTTTTCCTTTCTTTCCGAACCTCATTAATCCCTTCCAAGGGGATACTTTCAGCAGTACTAAGTCCCCTACTTCATATTCCTTGTCCTTTCGGGCTAGGTCTGCATATTTCTTCTGTCTGTCTTGGGCTGCTACAAGTCGCCCTCTGATAAGATCCACTATATCTTTGGTCCTTTGGACCACTTCGGGTCCGAGCATCTTCCGCTCCCCCACTTCATCCCAGTATAAGGGAGATCGACACCTTCTTCCGTACAGGGCCTCATAAGGCGGCATTCCGATGCTAGCATGAAAGCTATTGTTATAAGAAAACTCGATCAATGGAAAGTGATCATCCCAACTCCCTTTAAAGTCTATTGCACAGACTCTCAACATATCCTCTAGTGTCTGGATGGTCCTTTCACTCTGCCCATCCATCTGGGGATGGTACGCGGTACTCATATTTAACTTGGTCCCCGCACATTCCTGAAAGCTCCTCCAAAATCTGGAGTTGAACCTAGGGTCTCGGTCTGAGACAATGGACGCTGGGACTCCATGTCGCGTCACTATTTCCTTAAGGTAAATATCCACCAGTCTATCGACTGTGTATCTCTCATTGATAGGAATGAAATGAGCTGACTTTGTCAGTCGGTCTATAATTACCCAAATGGCGTCGTGATTGGCTTTCGTCCTTGGCAAGCCTACAACAAAATCCATCGCTATCTGTTCCCATTTCCATTCGGGAATCTCCAGGGGTCGTAAGAATCCACTGGGTCTCTGGTGCTCTGCTTTTACCCTTTGACAAGTTAAACATTTGTTTACCCATTCTGCTACATCCCTCTTCATGTTGGGCCACCAGTAATATTCCTTCAAATCCCTATACATATTGGTACTTCCCGGGTGAATGGAATACCTTGAACTATGGCTTTCATCCAGAATCTCATCTTTAAGCTCTTGAATATTTGGAACCCAAATCCGGTAGGAGTACCTCATTATCCCTTTATCATCTTTCTCAGTATGGATCTCCTCTCCAGTCATTGACTCTCTGCCTTCATTCATTATTTTCTCCTGGCACAATCTGATCTTTTCCAATAACTCTGGCTGCATTGAGATCTCAAAAAGCTTTTCAGTTCCGGTTCCGGTTACCTTTACTTCTATTTCCATTCTCTCAAAATCCCTTATCAATTCTTCCGAAGTCGTTATCATTCTGAGTCTTTCCTTTCTACTAAGGGCATCAGCCACCATATTGGCTTTCCCTGGATGATAGAGAATCTCACAATCATAGTCCTTGATTAGTTCTAACCATCTCCTCTGGCGCATGTTGAGCTCTTTCTGCGTAAATATGTACTTGAGGCTCTTATGGTCTGTGAAATCTCGCACTTCTCTCCATACAAGTAGTGCCTCCAAATTTTTAAGGCAAATACTATTGCCGCGAGCTCAAGGTCATGAGTAGGATATCTAATCTCGTATTCCTTCAGTTGTCTCGATACATACGCAATCACTTTACCGTGCTGCATAAGCACACACCCTAATCCTTTGTGCGACGCGTCACTATATATCACAAAATCTCCTTTTCTGTCCGGCAATGCCAACACCGGGGCCGTTACCAACCTTTTCTTTAATTCTTAAAAATTGTTCTCGCATTTCTCCGTCCATTCAAACTTCTCCATCTTACGAGTAAGTCGTGTCAAAGGGGCTGGGATCTTCGCAAAGTCCTGTACAAATCTACGATAGTAGCCGGCCAATCCTATGAAACTCCTTACCTCTGTGGGTGTTTTTGGCCTTTGCCAATTTGAGACCGCCTCTATCTTGGAGGGGTCGACCAATACTCCTTCTTTATTGATCACATGTCCTAAAAACTGTACTTCATTCCGCCAGAACTCACACTTCGAGAATTTGGCATACAACTGCTCCTCTCTGAGTATTCCTAGAGCTATCCTCAAATGCTCTGCATGTTCTGTCTCAGTCCTTGAGTAGATCAAAATATCATCGATAAAAACTATCACACATTTGTCCAAGTACTTCTTAAATACTCTATTCATTAAATCCATGAAAGCCGCTAGGGCGTTGGTTAATCCAAAGGACATTACCAAGAACTCATAATGCCCATATCTGGTACGGAACGCTGTCTTGGAAATATCTTCGGGTTTAATCTTTAGTTGGTGATATCCAGTTCTCAGGTCGATCTTGGAAAAATAAACAGCATGCTTTAGCTGGTCGAACAGATCATCTATTCTAGGTAATGGGTACCTGTTCTTTATAGGTTAGCTTGTTCAACTCTCGATAGTCGATGCACAGCCTCATGCTCCCATCTTTCTTCTTAACAAATAAAACCTGGTGCTCCCCACGGAGACACACTGGGTCTTATCATACCCTTATCCAAGAGTTCCTATAATTGGATAGCTAATTCCTTCATTTTTAACGGGGCTAACCGGTAAGGTGCTTTTAAAACTGGCGCCGTCCCTGGGGCCAACTCAATAGCAAATTCAATCACTCTATCGGGTGGTAATCCCGGAAGGTCTTGTGGGAATACATCTTCAAATTCGTTGACTACTGGAATATCTTGTAAGTTGGGCACCTCCTTCTGCGTGTCCACCACATAGGCTAGGTAGGCCTCATTTCCTTTTTGTAGCATCCTTCTGGCCTGGGCCATAGTCAAAAATTTCTGCGTCTGCCTCTTTCCTCTAAATATAACTTCTTTCTTCCCTGGGATATTTAACTTAACTTTCTTCACTTTACAGTCTATCTGAGCATCATTGCTAGATAGCCATTCCATTCCCAAAATTACATCAAACTCCCCTAATTTAAAAGGAATCAGATCAACACTAAAAGATTGCTCCCCTATGCCTATCTCACAGGCGGGGTGAATCTGGTTAACAGGAATAATTTCATGATTGGCTATTTCTACTTGTAAGGGTTCTATCAAGGGTTCAGCCTTAAGTCTTAACTTACGCGCAAGGTCCTTTGATATAAAAGATTTAGTTGCTCCCGAATCAAATAAAACATTTGCACTGACTGAATTTAGAGAAAGGGTACCTACTATCACATCTGAATCTTTTATAGCATCCTGGACTGTCATGTTGAAAGTCCTCGCAGTAGGTGGCTTATTAGAAGCAGCCCTGCTTGCTCCCGAAGCTGCTGGTTTGTTCATTGGGCATTCCCTCTTCCAATGACCTGGGCGTCCACACTGATGACAAGTGGTGGTTGGAATGACGGCAGGGGTTGATGATGGGCACTTAGTTGAATAGTGACCTTCCCGACCGCACTTAAAGCAGGTTACTGGCTTTCCTTTACACTCCCCAGTGTGATTCCTTCCACATATGTTACAGGCTGGCAATGGGGGTCGAGACTGGTTGGGATAGGACATTCTTGACTTCTGGCCGCCCTGGCTCACACTCACACTCATTGGCTGCTTAAACCCAGTGTTCCTTCCTGGTAGGGACACTGCTCCTCGATTAAATCTAGATGGGAAGCTCCTTCCTGCGGAACCTCCACCCATGCTCATACTTTTCCTCTTTATTCCTTTCTTCTCTCTTTCCTTCTGCATCTGTTCACTTTCGACTTCTACAATCGTTGCCTTTTGCACCAGAGTGGCATAGTCCGTAAGCTCAAGGATTGCCATCCTATTCTGAATCCACGGTTTCAGTCCCTGCTGAAACCTCCTAGCTTTCTTTTCCTCGGTGCTCACAAATTCCGGCACAAACCTTGATAACTCAGTAAATTTCGCTTCGTACTCTGCTACCGATAAATTATTCTGCTTTAGCTCCAAGAACTTGAACTCCATCTGGTTTTCCATAAACCTCGAGAAATACTTTCCCAGAAACAACTAACTAAATCTCTCCCAGGTTATAATAGCATCTGTCTCCATATTTTTCTTGGCCTCCCACCAGTAGTTAGCTTCTCCTTTCAGAAGGTAGGTAGCAAATACAGTCTTCTGTGCCTCATCGGTACTCAAAATCTCAAAGGATTTCTCCATTTCCTTTAACCATGCCCTTGCCTCAACTGGGTCGGCTGATCCGTGGAACTCAGGGGGCTTAAGGGACTTAAAAGCCCTGAAAGAGTTTGCCACAGTATTGTTATTTCCTTGAGGGGGTGGGTTGGGTTGTCGTTCCAAATTCTGCCTTAGGAGTTGCATGAACTGGCCCATGGGATCCATGCTTGGGTTTGGTACTGGTTGCTCAACCTCAGTTTCTCCTTCTTCAGCCTCTATCTCAAATCCCTCAACATCATATATTTCCTCTTCCTCTTCATACAGGGAGTCATCTTGTTCCACATAATCATCATCTTCCTCTTCACTGTGTTCCTGGTTCCTATCATCCTGGTTATGGCTTCCCTGGTCCTCAGATCCAGGGTTCGTCCTAGTTCCAATCTTTCTTGGCGGCATGATTCTGATAATAAAAAAATAATTGGGAAATTCAACGTTAGGTCACAATCATATACAACATTGTGCCTTGCACAGCTCTTATAATGGGGAGAACGTATATCGTAATTCTATTATTTTATGAAAGTTCTAATATGAAGTGCAGTAATAATAATGATAAAAATAGTGATCCCGTCACTAAGGAACTGAACCGAAATGAAACAAATATATACATAATACGAGAAATACATAGTTTGATCTGGTCAAAAGTACAACAGTGCTACAGCCATCTGTCCCAAAAGTGATACATAAGAGTCTATCTGTCTAGTCAGAAAAAGGGATGCTATATACAAGTCAACTATCCCAGAAAATTGGCTCTTACTAAGGCCTCGGCTAACTAGACAACTAGACTATTCCATCGTCAGTCCTGAATCATACACCGGAGCGGGTTAGCTCCCATACCCTTTCCATCGCACGATGGAAGATATAGTCGGCCTGCCGCCTGGAGATCCTACCATGCCTGTCCCCCTGGAGAGATCTGAGTCTCGCTCGGGACGTGAGCTCTATCCCCGTAAGCTCCCTCCTCAAGGATCGGGGTATAGAAGCCCTAGTCTCATAAGCTCGGGTACGCCTACCCGCCCTCTTCGCGTCCAACTCCCTCCTGGCCTCATCCAGTCGGGCCTCAGCAATAACCAATCGGGTCCTCAGTACATCCTGCACATAGCCATGGGCTAACGAAGACTGCCTGTGGGCAGGGTCAAGAGGTGGTGAATCCGGAGCCGCTGGGGGTGCCTCCTCGGTCTGCCTAGGCTCGGAAGTATGGGTCTCTGAGCTGTCATCATAAGGGATCCAAGATAGTAGTGGAGGGGTAGGAGCTCTGACCACCGGAAGTGTGGGTAAAGGGGTACCAGCATACACTACCATAGGTCCGACACGCTCCTCAGCTACTGGGACCTCATCCGGGTCCTCCTCCTCTGGAATAGCAATGACCTCTGTCTCTGACTCCTCTGAGGGGTCCTCCTCATCTGAAATAGCAATGACCTCCGTCTCTGACTCCTCTGAGGGGTCCTCCTCATCCTCCTCCATCTCAGGCTCCTCCTGATCCTCAACATCTAGCAGTGCCTCATCATGCTCACGCTCGAACATCTCAGGGTCCTCTATCTCAGGCGCCTACACATTAAACGAGCTAAGTTACTATCATGATACTTATAAGGGTTCCCGTAAGGGTTTTAACTGTCAGCACTACTTTAAGTAGTCCGACCATGAACTTGATAAGAGTTCTTATTATCTTTGTGAGTTTGTTATTATATCGTCGCATCATCTCTGAGGTTTATAACGCTTAGCTCTGATACCATTTCTGTAACACCCCCAGATCCGGGGTCGGGGATCCGGGTCGTCACGGTCTTTCTTTCCATAATATCACTTCACTTAATTAATAATAAATAACCTCATGCTGTGACCCCACACTAACACACACCACAACCCGTTATAGTCTCAGAGATGAAATTGAAATAAGTACAAGTCTTTGAATCCGCAATTTAAAAGTTATTACAACCCAAAATGATTACTTAATAAGTTTACAATTAATTGCCATTATCTGCCACAAGTTATAATTATACATAATTGATTCTCAAAAGTAGATGGTCTGATCTACAATAGATCTACCTCTGCAGCTATAGCAGCTACAACATCAACGGGAAGACGCGGGACGCTTCCCACGCGCTTGCGCTGGGTCTGCTGGAGTCTGGCCATCCTTCCTAACTGTGTGATGAAGAAATAAAGCAAGAGTGAGCCTTACAGCTCGCAAGATAATATATAGTGATAATAATAATATAAATATCTAAATGGATACTTACTAGAATCTTTTATCATGTGTAAGATAATTACTTACTAGATATAAGTAAAAACAAGGGATGAAGTTACCAAATACTTCACTACACTTATATCATTTATAAAGCTACTTGAACTATCACTGTTCAAAGTATAATGAGCTTTCAACAGTTCATCACATAGATGAGACTACAAGACAAGATTTGAATAGATTATATTTTTAAAATATTATTAAAGGAAATGAAGTTATGATATACTTCATTAAGTTCTGATATATATATATATCCACATATACATCTTCTTTATACATTTCCTGAAAACCTCTGTCATGTAAAGTATGAACAGAGTTTGAAACATCCAATGAATTTTGGAAAGGAAAAGAATTTTGGCATAAACCAGATATCTTGCTGATCAGGCAAAGATACCAATAAGTAACCTTTTCTACTAGTAGATGGATGAATTCCCCACTGGTCATCACCCTGGTCGCAATAGGACCTTATGCTAGACTGCCACTCAGCCACTTATGCATTTGATGGACTCCCACTGAGCCACTTACACTATCATGGACGCCCACTGAGCCCATGTTGCTTATGCCGACTCAATAGATGGACTTACTTCCCGAACGTTGGGTAAGTAATCAATTCATTTACCAAAACTGCAACCTTGTTGCGAATATAAAATACACCATAGAGCCGGATCCCTCAGGTTTTGAGCGAGTATTTAAATCCCCTTTTTAAAAGGAAGATCTTAAATATAAAAATGAGTTTTGGGATCCGCTCTAACTTTTAAAAATCATTTTGAAGACTCGAAAATACTTTAAAGAGTGTTTGGAGTAATGCTGATTTAATGAAGTAAATCAGTCCCAATATATTTAGAAAATGTCTGAATATTATTATTTAAATAATATTCTCATAAAGATAATCCTTATAAAAATAATCGAAGTAGAAGTATTAAAACTTATACTTGAAATGGATATTAAATAACCAAAGATATACTTATATGAAAGTACTATCTTTATTTGAATAATCGAAAATAAGTTTGATTATTGACACCTTATTCTTTAATAAAATAAAGAATATATTTTAGTAATAAGCGGAGTCATAATACCTCGAATGAATATTATAAATAATATTCATAAAATAAAGGAGTCATACATCCTCGAATGAATATCCAAGTAATATTCAATAATAATATAAAGGAGTCATAAGCCCTCGAATAATATTCGAAATAATATTCAATAAATAATATAAAGTTATCGAATAACCCTTATTCGATTAATAGTTTTGAAAACTATAACAATATATATATATAAATATATATATATATATACATATATACAAAATCTACTCGGGATCCTCGACTCCCGGTTTTAGAAAATGTTTTCACCTTTTGGGTCCCTATAATAAGGGTATATGCAAATTACCGCTATCCTCTAGCATAGGTATTATCAACTGAACCAATCAGATATATATGGCAAGAATATGAAACAGGCATGCATATGTACCATATAACATGCTACAATATATTGCAAGAATTTGCTATAACAAATATGCATTTAACGCAAGATCATGCATATACACAAATACATCACAACAACAGTTATAACGGGTAGAAAACTTGCCTGAGCGACTTGGGGTGATAAAAGGCTCGGGACGAGTCTGGTAACCTATAAACAACAAGTAAGTTGGAATTAAACCAAAGTCACTTGTAAATCTATACTTTAACTAACTTAGACTCTAACGCTTATTTTGCGCTTATTGATTCTCTTAAGTCACTCGGGTACCCTCGGCTCCACCATTTTTAATAATTTAACCTTTACGAGTTTTAAGGCGATTCCTTCGCGAGTGTCTTACCAACTGCTTAACACACTTACCATAAATGTTTCATACATTAATTAACCCTTTTTGGTCTTTAACCTATGTTTCAAAGTAAGGCGAGGGGAAAAGTTTCGTTCGCGAAACGCCGTTACTTGAAACGGTCGTTTCACCAAAACCGTGCATCGGAATCGAACGAACTACATATCAAAACGAAGCTCGTAACACGAGCTATCTAGACATGGCAATGGTCATAATCTAGCAGGGGGTTCTCGGGTCCTAATGTTATGCACAAAAACAGTCTAAAGAAAATCGGACGTTACGACGGCTATGTTTACGCGATTTCCCAAATTTAAACCAATTCAAACAACCACAATTTCAACTCCAATTCACAACCCAATCAACTTCCATCTAAACTACATTACAACGGCCCCAAATCAACTCAATTTTAACATTCATACTTATGCCTAAGCTTGAATTTAACTATACTACATTCTTTTAACCAAAACAACAAGATTTACCATTCCATTTCAATACCACTTCAACCCAAACTCTAAACCACAAATATTAAGCTACAATATCACCATAATAATCAAAATAATCTTATTAAACATAGGAATCTAGGGTTTGGAGATGATATACCTTCCTTGAAGTGGTGGGAGTAGCTAGGAAGCCTTAAGAAGCTTTGAGAAGTCTTAGGGATGCTTGGATCTTAAAGGAAAACAAGAAAAATTTCAAGTTAAAAACTTGAAAACACTATTCATTGTCTTCTTCATTGATTTAATTAAGAAGATTGAGAAAGAATTGATGGCTTAAACTCATGATATAGCCCTAACTATGCATAAGGATGATTAGGGAATTAACTCACCAATTTAGGAAGCTTGGATCTTGAATTTTTGAAATTTCTTGCCTTTAAAGATGAAAAAGCCGAGAGCAAATGAAGAACAATGCCTTGGTTTCTTTTTGTTTTGATGAAGAATGAATTATTTGGCTTGGTTGATTGGTTTTGTTTTTGTTTTAGTTAATTACCTATTTAACCTTGGACTTTGTGTGGTTCTCATTCAACCACAGCTCCTTCCTTCCCATGTCATGCTTGTGTCATGCTATGATGTCATCTTTCCCTCCTTGTCCTCTTCTCATTGGTTGGGTGACCTCATCCCCACTAATCTCTTTGATTAACTTCCTAATTGTTTACCTAATGACCGCTGATCTGTTATACGGTTCGCTTAACTTTTGTTTTCGTTTATCGTTTGAGGGATCATACTCGGGATCTTATTACTTAGGTTCCCTTAACCTTTCTCAATATATCATATTCCTTTTATGATCCTCTCTTATAATCCTTTAATTTAAATCCTTTTTATCCTGTTACCTTATACTCAATTCTTTCCGTATCTAGTGGATTTCCGGGAAAAATCAAAGTGTTCGGAATTGGATTCTGGTGATCTTTACATACACTTATATACCATTTAGAGTACTAATAAAATCTCAGAATATCCATAACAGAACCCCTACATAGTGTGGCATGAAAAGTTTTCTCATTCAGCTAAAACACTATTCACATGGGTTACAAAAAGTTCAAAATTTTGGGGGTTATTACAACATTCTACTTTTGGGAACCAAATATTGTATAATTATAACTTGTGGCAGATAATGGCAATTAACTGTAAATTTATCAAGTAATCATTTTGGGTTATAATAACTTTTAAATTGTGGATTCAAGGACTTGTACTAATTTCAATTTCATCTCTGAGACTATAACGGGTTGTGGTGTGTGTTAGTGTGGGGTCACAGCATGAGGTTATTTATTATTAATTAAGTGGAGTGATATTGTGGAAAGAAAGACCGTGACGACCCGGATCCCTGACCCCAGATCTGGGGGTGTTACAGAAATGGTATCAGAGCTAAGCGTTATAAACCTCAGAGATGATGCGACGATATAATAATAAACTCACAAAGATAATAAGAACTCTTGCCAAGTTCATGGTCGGAGTACTTAAAGTAGTGCCTGACAGTTAAAACCCTTACGGGAACCCTTATAAGTATCATGATAGTAACTTAGCTCGTTTAATGTGTAGGCACATGAGATAGAGGACCCTGAGATGTTCGAGCGTGAGCATGATGAGGCACTGCTAGATGTCAAGGATCAGGAGGAGCCTGAGATGGAAGAGGATGAGGAGGACCCCTCAGAGGAGTCAGAGACAGAGGTCATTGCTATTTTCAGATGAGGAGGACCCGGATGAGGTCCCAGTAAATGAGGAGCGTGTCGGAGCTATGGTAGTGTACACTGGTACCCCTTTACCCTCACTCCCGGTGGTCAGAGCTCCTACCCCTCCACCACTATCCTGGAGCCCATATGATGACAGCTCAGAGACCCGTACTTCCGAGCCTAGACAGACCGAGGAGGCACCCCCAGCCGCTCCGGATTCACCACCTCTCGACCCTGCCCATAGGCAGTCTTTGTTAGCCCACGGCTATGTTCAGGATGTACTGAGGACCCGAGTGGCTGTTGCTGAGGCCCGGCTGGATGAGGTCAGGAGGGACTTGGATGCGGAGAGGGCGGGTAGGCGTGCCCGAGCTTATGAGACTAGTGCTACTATACACCGATCCTTGAGGAGGGAGCTGACGGGGATATAGCTCACATCCCGAGCGAGACTCCGCTCGCTCCAGGGGGACAGGCATGGTAGGATCTCCAGGTGGCAGGCCGACTATATCTTCCATCGTGCGATGGAAAGGGTATGGGAGCTGACCCGCTCCTGGTGTGTGATTCAGGACTGACGATGGGATTGTCTAGTTGTCTAGTTAATCGAGGCCTTAGTAAGAGCCAATTTTCCGGGATAGTTGACTTGTATATAGCATCCCTTTTTCTGACTAGAAAGATAGACTATTGTGTATCACTTTTGGGATAGATGGCTGTAGCACTATTGTACGTTTGACCAGATCAAACTATGTATTTCTCGCATTATGTTTATATTTGTTTCCTTTCAGTTCAGTTCCTTAGTGACGAGATCACGGTTTTTATCATTATTATTACTGCACTTCTTATTAGAACTGTCATGATATAATGGAATTGCGAGATACATTCTCCCCATTATAAAACTGTGCAAGGCACAATGTTGTGTATGATTGTGACCTAACATTGAATTTCCCAAATATTTATCAGTATCATGCCGCCAAGAAAGATTAGAACTAGGGCGAACCCTGGATCTGAGGACCAAGGAAGCCATAACCAGGACGATAGGAACCAGGAACACAGTGAAGAGGAAGATGAGGATTATGTTGAACAGGATGACTCCCTGTATGAAGAGGAGGAGGAAACATATGATGTTGAGGGATTTGAGATAGAGGCTGAAGAAGGAGAAACTGATGTTGTGCAACCAGTACCAAACCCATGCATGGATCCCATGGGCCAGTTCATGCAACTACTAAGGCAGAACTTGGAACGTCAACCCAACCCACCCCCTCAAGGAAATAACAATGCTGTGGCAAACTCTTTCAGGGCTTTCAAGTCCCTTAAGCCCCCTGAGTTCCACGGATCAGCCGACCCAGTTGAGGCAAGGGCATGGTTAAAGGAAATGGAGAAATCCTTTGAGATTCTGAGTATCGATGAGGCATAGAAGACTGTATTTGCTACCTACCTTCTGAAAGGAGAGGCTAACTACTGGTGGGAGGCCAAGAAAAACATGGAGACAGATGCTATTATAACCTGGGAGAGATTCAGTCAGTTGTTTCTGGGAAAATATTTCCCGAGGTTTATGGAAAACAAGATGGAGCTCAAGTTCTTGGAGCTAAAGCAGAATAACTTATCTGTAGCAGAGTACGAAGCGAAATTTACTGAGTTATCAAGGTTTGTGCCGGAGTTTGTGAGCACCGAGGAAAAGAAAGCTAGGAGGTTTCAGCAGGGACTGAAACCGTGGATTCAGAATAGGGTGGCAATCCTTGAGCTTACTGATTATGCCACTCTGGTGCAAAAGGCAACAATTGTAGAAGCCGAAAGTGAACAGATGCAGAAGGAAAAAGAGAAGAAGGGAATAAAGAGGAAAAGCATGAGCATGGGTGGAGGTTCCGCAGGAAGGAGCTTCCCAACTAGATTTAATCGAGGAGCAGTGTCCCTACCGGGAAAGAACACTGGGTTTAAGCGGCCAATGAGTGTGAATGTGAGCCAGAGCGGCCAGAAGTTAAGAATGTCCTATTCCAACCAGTCTCGACCCCCATTGCCAGCCTGTAACACTTGTGGAAGGATGCATTCTGGGGAATGTAAGGGAAAGCCAGTAACCTGCTTTAAGTGTGGGCAAGTGGGCCACTATTCCCATAAATGCCCTTTGTCAGCCCCTGCCGTCATTCCAACCACCACTTGTCATTAGTGTGGACGCCCGGGTCATTGGAAGAAGGAATGCCCAATGAACAAACCAGCAACTTCAGGAGCCAGCAGGGCTGCCTCCAATAAGCCACCTACTGCGAGGACTTTCAACATGACAGTCCAGGATGCTATGAAAGACTCAGATGTGATAGCAGGTACCCTTTCTCTAAATTCAGTCAGTGCAAACGTTTTATTTGATTCGGGAGCAACTAAATCTTTTATATCGAAGGACCTTGCGCGTAAATTAAGACTTAAGGCTGAACCCTTGATAGAACCCTTACAAGTAGAAATAGCCAATTATGAAATTATTCCTGTTAACCAGACTCACCCCGCCTGTGAGTTAGGCATAGGGGAGCAATCTTTTAGTGTTGATCTGATTCCTTTTAAATTAGGGGAGTTTGATGTAATTTTGGGAATGGACTGGATATCTAGCAATGATGCTCAGATAGACTGTAAGGGGAAGAAAGTTAAGTTAAATATCCCAGGAAAGAAAGAAGTCATATTTAGAGGAAAGAGGCAAACGCAGAAATTTTTGACTATGGCCCAGGCCAGAAGGATGCTACGAAAAGGAAATGAGGCTTACCTAGCCTATGTGGTGGACACGCAGAAGGAGGTGCCCAACTTACAAGATATTCTGGTAGTCAACGAATTTGAAGACATATTCCCACAAGACCTTCCGGGATTACCACCCGATAGAGTGATTGAATTTGCTATCGAGTTGGCCCCAGGGACGACGCCAGTTTCAAAAGCACCTTACCGGTTAGCCCCATTAGAAATGAAGGAATTAAGCTACCCAATTACAGGAACTTTTGGATAAGGGTATGATAAGACCCAGTGTGTCTCCGTGGGGAGCACCAATGTTATTTGTTAAGAAGAAGGATGGGAGCATGAGGCTGTGCATCGACTATCGAGAGTTGAACAAGCTAACCATAAAGAACAGGTACTGTTACCTAGAATAGACGATCTGTTCGACCAGCTAAAGGATGCTGTTTATTTTTCCAAGATTGACCTGAGAACTGAATATCACCAACTAAAGATTATACCCGAAGATATTCCCAAGACAGCGTTCCGTACCAGGTATGGGCACTATGAGTTCTTGGTAATGTCCTTTGGATTAACCAATGCCCCAGCGGCTTTCATGGACTTAATGAACAGAGTATTCTAGAAGTACTTGGACAAGTGTGTGATAGTTTTTATCGATGATATTTTAATCTACTCAAGGACTGAGGCAGAGCATGCAGAGCATTTGAGGATAGCTCTAGGAATACTCAGAGAGGAACAGTTATATGCCAAATTCTTGAAGTGTGAATTCTGGCGGAATGAAGTACAGGTTTTAGGACATGTGATCAATAAAGAAGGAGTATTGGTCGACCCCTCCAAGATAGAGTTGGTCTCAAATTGGGAAAGGCCAACCACACCCACAGAGGTAAGGAGTTTTATAGGATTGGCCGGCTACTATCGTAGATTTGTACAGGACTTTGCGAAGATCGCAGCCCCTTTGACACGACTTACTCGTAAGACAGAGAAGTTTGAATGGACGGGGAAATGCGAGAACAGTTTTCAGGAATTAAAGAAAAGGTTGGTAACGGCCCGGGTGTTGGCATTGCCAGACGTTAAAGGAGATTTTGTGATATATAGTGACGCGTCGCACACAGGATTAGGGTGTGTGCTTATGCAGCACGGTAAAGTGATTGCGTATGCGTCGAGACAATTGAAGGAATACGAGATTAGATATCCTACTCATGACCTTGAGCTCACAGCAATAGTTTTTGCCCTAAAAATTTGGAGGCACTACTTGTATGGAGAGAAGTGCGAGATTTTCACAGACCATAAGAGCCTCAAGTACATATTTACGCAGAAAGAGCTCAACATGTGTCAGAGGAGATGGTTAGAGCTAATCAAGGACTATGATTGTGAGATTCTCTATCATCCGGGGAAAGCCAATGTGGTGGCTGATGCCCTTAGTAGAAAGGAAAGACTCAGAATGATAATGACTTCGAAAGAATTGATAAAGGATTTCGAGAGGATGGAAATAGAAGTAAAGGTGACCGGAACCGGAACTGAAAAGTTGTTTGAGATCTCAATGCAGCCAGAGTTATTGTAAAAGATCAGATTGTGCCAAGAGAAAATAATGAATGAAGGCAGAGAGTCAATGACTGAAGAAGAGACCCATACTGAGAAAGATGATAAAGGGATAATGAGGTACTCTTACCGAATTTGGGTTCCGAACGTTCAAGAGCTTAAAGATGAGATTTTGGATGAAAGCCACAGTTTAAGATATTCCATTCAGCTGGGAAGCACCAAGATGTATAGGGATTTGAAGGAATATTACTGGTGGCCCAACATGAAGAGGAACCTAGCAGAATGGGTAAGCAAATGTTTGACTTGCCAAAGAGTAAAGGCAGAGCACCAGAGACCTAGTGGACTTTTACGACCCCTGGAGATTCCCGAATGGAAATGGGAACAGATAGCCATGGATTTTGTTGTCGGTTTACCAAGGACGAAAGCTAACCATGATGCCATATGGGTGATTATAGACCGACTGACAAAGTCAGCTCATTTCATTCCTATCAATGAGAGATACACAGTCGATAGACTGGTGGACATTTACCTTAAGGAAATAATGACGCGACATGGAGTCCCAGCGTCCATTGTCTCAGACCGAGACCCCAGGTTCAACTCCAGATTTTGGAGGAGCTTCCAAGAATGTGCGGGGACCAAGTTAAATATGAGTACCGCTTACCATCCCCAGAAGGATGGGCAGAGTGAAAGGACCATCCAGACACTAGAGGATATGTTGAGAGTCTGTGCAATAGACTTTAAAGGAAGTTGGGATGATCACTTGCCGTTGATCAAATTTTCTTATAACAATAGCTTTCATGCTAGCATCGGAATGCTGCCTTATGAGGCCCTGTACGGAAGAAGGTGTCGATCTCCCTTATACTGGGATGAAGTAGGAGAACGGAAGATGCTCGGACCCGAAGTGGTCCAAAGGACCAAAGACATAGTGGATCTCATCAGAGGACGGCTGGTAGCAGCCCAAGACAGACAGAAGAAATATGCAGACCTAGCTCGAAAGGACAAGGAGTATGGAGTAGGGGACTTAGTACTACTAAAAGTATCCCCTTGGAAGGGGTTAATGAGATTCGAAAAGAAAGGAAAACTAAGCCCAAGATACATTGGACCTTTTGAGATACTAAGACGGATTAGGAAGTTGGCTTACGAGCTAGCCTTACCCCCGAACCTACAACAAGTTCATAATGTGTTCCATGTGTCAATGCTAAGGAAGTATCATCGGGATGCCAGACACATAGTGGAGTACGAGCATGTGGATATGCAACTAGATTTGACTTACGTGGAGAAACCAACAAAGATTATGGATAAGAAGGAGCAGGTGCTTGGGAAAATGTGTTCCATGTGTCAATGCTAAGGAAGTATCATCGGGATGCCAGACACATAGTGGAGTACGAGCATGTGGATATGCAACTAGATTTGACTTACGTGGAGAAACCAACAAAGATTATGGATAAGAAGGAGCAGGTGCTTGGGAACAAAGTGATCAAGCTAGTCAGAGTGCTATGACAGAATCATAATGTGGAAGAATCAACTTGGGAACTAGAGAGCGCAATGCTAGAAAAGTACCCCCATTTGTTTTCTATTTGATTCCGGAACGGAATCCTTTTAAGGAGGGGAGACTGTAATAACCCCAAAATTTTGAACTTTTTTTGTAACCAGTTATGAATAGTGTTTTTGCTGATATTGCCGAATAAGAAAACTTTTCATGCCACACTATATAGGGTTTCTTTTATTGTTATTCTGAGATCGTATTAGTACTCTTTATGATAAATGAGTGTATGTAAAGATCATCAGAATCCAAATCCGAACACTTTGATTCTTCCTGAAAATCCACCAGATATCGAAAGAATTGAGTATAAGGTAACAGGATAAAAAGAATTTAAATTCAAGGATTTTAAGAGAGGATCATAAAAGGAATATAATGTATTGAGAAAGGTTAAGGGAACCCAAGTAATAAGATCCCGGGTATGATCCCTCAAACGATAAACGAAAACAAAAGTTAAGCGAAACGTATAACAGATCAGCGGTCATTAGCCAAGTAATTAGAAGCTAATGAAAGAGGTTAGTGGGGATGATGTCATCAAACCAATAAGAAGAGGACAAAGGTGGGAGGGTGACATCACATGGTAACATAAGCATGACCAAAGCAAAGTGTGTTGGTTGATTTAGAACCGCACAAAAGTTACCATGGTAAAAGGTAATAAAACAAAAAAAATCAAAGGCAACCAACCAAGCCAAAACATTTCATTTTCACCAAAAACACAAAGTTATTTCACCTTCTTCATCCAAAAGCTCTCGGCTTTTTTTCTTCTTCAAAGAAAGAAAATTCAAAATCCTAGTTCCAAGCTTTATTAATTAGCAAGGTAATTATCTAAGACTCCTTATGCATAGATATAGCTATCCTATACGTTTGAGCTCCTAAATCATTCACAATCTCTTCCTAAAAATCATGGAAGAAGATGGTGAATAGTGTTTTTCAAGAACTAAAATTTTTGTTCTTGAGTTTTGTTTAGATTAAGCTTGGATAAGGACTTTTAAGGGTGATTCCAAGCTAATTACTTGATTCTCCACTCTCCAAGGAAGGTATAATCCCTCCAAACCCTAACTTTACTTGAGTATTAGGTTTAGTTTTGTTGTTATAATTCATGAGAGGCTTGATTGTTGTGTATGTAGAGGTTAGTTGGTTTTGTAAAGTTTTTGGAGTTGTAATTCTTGGATTGTTGATTAATGAACTTAAGTATTGTTTAAATTCATGTTTGAGAATAGTATAAATTGATAATGTTGAGTTGTTGGGGCTGTTATGGTGAAGTATGGATGGAGTTTTGATTGGGATGTTGATTGTGGGTTGATTTGGAGTGGTATAAATTTGGGTAATCGCGTAAACATAGCCGTCGTAATGTCCAATTTACTTTAGACTGTTTTTGTTCTTATCATTAGGACCCGTGAACTCACTTCTAGGTTTTGACCATTTCAATGATTAGATAGTTCATGTTACAAGCTTCGTTTTGATATGTAGTTCGTTTGATTCCGATGTACGGTTTAGGAGAAACTGACCGTTTTAAGTAACGGCGTTTCGCGAATGAACCATTACCCCTCGCCTTACTTTGAAACATAGGTTAAAGACCTAAAACGACTAATTGGAGTATGAAACATTTATTTAAAGTGTATTAGGCAGTTGGTAAGACACTCGCGAAAGAATCGCCTTAAAACTCTTAATGATTAATTTATTAAAAATGGTGGAGCCGAGGGTACTCGAGCGACTTAAGAGAATCCGCAAGCGCAAAGCGAGCGTTAGAGTCTAAATTGGTTAAAGTATAGATTTATAAGTGACTTTGGTTTAATTCCAACTTATATGTTGTTATAGGTTACCAGACTCGTCCCAAGCCATTTATAACCCCGAGTCGCTCAGGAAAGTTTTCTACCCGTTATACTGTTGTTGTGATGTAAATATATGTATATGCATTATCTTGTGATAAGTGCATGATTGTAATTAGCAAATTCTTGCGATATATTGTAGCATGTGATATGGTATATATGCATGCCTGTTTCGTAATCTTGATACATATATCTGTTGATTCAGTTGATAATACCTATATTAGAGATAAGCGGTAAATTGCATATACCCTTAGTATAGGGGACCCAGAGGTGAACATTTTTCTAAAACCGGGAGTCGATGCTCCCGAGTATAATATATATATTTATATATATATATATATATATATGAATAGTTTTTAAAACTATGAATCAAATAAGGTTTATTCGATAACTTTATTTTATTAATGAATTTTATTTTGAATATTCATTCGAGGGCTTATGACCCCGTTTATTTTATTATTGAATATTATTTTGAATATTCATTCGAGGACTTATGACTCCGCTTCTTTTATTAAATCATATTCTTTATTTTATTAAAGAATAATGTGTCGATAATCAAACTCACTTTTGATTATTCAAATAAAGATAGTACTTTTGTATAAGTATATCTTTGGTTATTTAATATACATTGCAAGTATAAGTTTTAAAACCTCTACTTCAATTATTTTTATAAAGGTTATTCTTTATTTAAATATTATTTAAATAATAATATTCGGATATTTTCTAATAAATTGGGACTGGTATATTTCATTAAATCAGCATTACTCCAAACATTCTTAAAAATGTTTGCGAGTCTTCAAAATGATTTTAAAAGTTAAAGCGGACCCCAAAACTCATTTTTTTATATATTTAACATCTTCCTTTAAAAAGGGGATTTAAATATTCGCTCAAAACCTGAGGGATCCGGCTCTGTGGTGTGTTTTATATTCGCAACAAGGTTGCTATTTTGAGTTTTCCTTTCCAACTAGATACGACTTCTTGGTGGAGCCGTATCAACAAGTTTCTACTTGGGGAAAGTGGGGACGAGCTTTACGTTTCAGAGTCATGGATTTCATCTGAACTAGGAGTGGCGTAAGTGGTCGAGTGGCGCCGGCCAGCCTTATTATATTGGCCCAAATGGCCTGGAAGTTCCGCAAGACGGTACATTCCTTAGGAGTCTAGTGTTCGGTTGACAAGTAAATCCGACAGGTTCTCCTCTACATGTAGAAAATGGTGGGGTTGTACTACTGGGACTGGTCATCGTAAGTGGTCTTCCTGGCGCGACAAACTCCCGTAATGAGTTCATCATCCAGTTGGATAATTCTGCAACACTACCCATAGCATTTCGATCGAAAGGCTACGAATGGGTGGTTGCCGAAGAATTGACAGGGTCAAACAGTTATAATGGTGTTTACATTGAATGAAGTATCTCGTAACTTCATTTCCTTTAAAAATATTTCAAAGATTGAATTTATTCAAGTTTTAACTTGTGGTCTCATCTATGGTATGACCTTTTGAAACTTATTATACTTTGAACAGTAGTAGTTCAAGTAGATTTTTAAAAATGGTAAAAGTATAGTGAAGTAATTGGTAAATTCATCTTCCTTTAAGCTCATATCCAGTAAGTAATTACCTTACACTTGATAAAGGATTCTAGTAAGTTATCCATTTAGATACTTGCATTATTATTTACACTATATATTATCTTGCGAGCTGTAATGCTCACTCTTGCTTCATTTCTTCATCACACAACAACAGTTAGGAAAGATGGCCAGACTCAAGCAGACCCAGCGCAAGCGTGTGGGAAGCATCCCGCGTCTTCCCGTTGATGTTGTAGCTGCTATAGCTGCAGAGGTAGATCTATTGGTAGATCAGGCATTCTACTTTTGGGAACCAAATATTGTATAATTATAACTTGTGGCAGATAATGGCAATTAACTGTAAATTTATCAAGTAATCATTTTGGGTTGTAATAACTTTTATATTGTGGATTCAAGGACTTATACTTATTTCAATTTCATCTCTGAGACTATAACGGGTTGTGGTGTGTGTTAGTGTGGGGTCACAACATGAGGTTATTTATTATTAATTAAGTGAAGTGATATTGTGGAAAGAAAGACCGTGACGACCCGGATCCCTGACCCCGGATCTGGGGGTCTTACATTTTTGGCTTATGCTGCTCACAAAAAGTATACTGTCTTCCAAATGGATGTGAAAAGTGCTTTTCTCAATGGAGAATTGGAGGAGGAAGTATATGTTGAACAACCTTCAGGCTTTGTAGATTCCAAATATCCAGATTATGTCTACAGGCTTGATAAAGCACTTTATGGACTTAAGCAAGCTCCTGGAGCATGGTATGAGACTTTAGCTCAGTTTCTTCTGGAAAGTGGATTTAACAGAGGAACAATAGACAAAACACTGTTCTACCTCAACCATGGAAAGGACTTACTTCTGGTCCAGATTTATGTTGATGATATCATTTTTGGGTCTACAAATGACAGACTTTGCAAAAAGTTTGCCAAACTGATGCAGTCAAAGTATCAGATGAGTATGATGGGGGAACTTAGCTATTTTCTGGGCCTTCAAGTCAAGCAGAATGAAGAAGGCACTTTTATTTATCAAACTAAGTACACCAGAAACTTGCTGAAGAAATTTAGAATGCAAGATTGTTCAAGTGCATCCACTCCCATGGCCACTGCAACAAAACTGGACAAGGATACTGGTAAATCAGTAGATATTACTGATTACAGAGGTATGATTGGCTCTCTACTCTATCTAACTGCTAGTAGACCTGATATCATGTATGCTACCTGTCTTTGTGCAAGATTTCAAGCAGATCCAAGAGAACATCACTTAACAGCTGTGAAAAGAATTTTCAAGTATCTTAAGGGAACAGCTGATGTGGGATTATGGTATCCCAGAGAATTAGATTTTAAACTAATAGGTTACAGATGCAGATTTTGGAGGTTGCAAAATTGACAGGAATAGCACAAGTGGAAGCTGCCAATTTCTTGGAGGCAGATTAGTTTTTTGGTTTAGCAAGAAACAAAAGTCAATTTCCACATCAACTGCAGAAGCAGAGTACATTGCTGCAGGAAGCTGTTGTGCACAGATTCTTTGGATGAAGAATCAGTTACTGGATTATGGGTTAATATATTTCAAAATCCCTATTTACTGTGATAATCAAAGTGCTATTGCTATGACAGGTAATCCAGTTCAACACTCAATGACAAAGCACATCAGCATTAGGTACCACTTCATAAGGGAACATGTGGATGAAGGTACAGTGGAATTGCACTTTGTTCCAACAGATCAACAACTAGTAGATATCTTCACAAAACCACTGTGTGAAGCTACTTTTACAAGATTGGTAAATGAACTTGGAATGGTTTCAGGTTCTTTCTCTAAATCTGCGTAGTTTTGATCTGATGCATCAGACTTTATGATCAGTATTTACAGAAATTACTCTCTTTGTGTATTCTGTGCTTAATTGAATATTTGCTTAAGTACTGACTGTTGTCTGATGTAACTTTCTAAACTCTAAAAATGATATGTCTGTTTATATAACTATTCAATCCTATGGGGATACCTGTGCTAGATGCTGACCTAGTAATCTTCAATATACTAATGATCCCATGTTAGAAGTAACTATTTATGTGGAAATCTATTGACACAAGCAATTTCTGATATTGAGCCTAGTTGAGTTTACTTTGTCTATCTTATTACTAAGTCACAAACTAGAATATTGCTTCTCATCTGTTAAGTTCTGATGCTAGTAAATCTGTTGAATGTACTAAGTGCTGACAAACCTCTCTTATCAAAAGAAAAAGAAAAGATTCAAGGATTAAAATTCAGGTACTCCTTTGCGATCTAGAGTAAAACTGTGGAAGGAACGACCCAAGTGCATTGCTGGTATTAAGTAAATATGCATCAGAAAAGCAAAATATTTTCTTGGTGACTTTTCACACTCTATGATTACTGGAGAAATACTCTGATAATAGCATAAATTCTGATAAGCAGTCGTGACTCACTTACACTGAGAAGCCACTATAAAATGGAATTTAAAAAGATGCACACAATTAGCACAAAATAGTTGAGGTGGACTCAAGCATGAACTCATTCAATAGTAGGTTTCAGAATAATGACAGGTTTTTAGTAAAGTTTTAGTTAAGCCTTATTTCTAAGATGTACTGAAGTGAATCAGACTTTACTCTGTGTCTGATAATTAGCTTAATGCACACACTAAACACTCCATATGAATGATGAAAATAACTGTGGTGATCCATGTTATTTTAGATGAACAGTTTCTGTGTCACATTGCACAATATTTGAGGACAAGTTCTGATTGCATGTTCTGATGATTAAGTTCTGAAGAATCTAAATCAGAATTTGTGCGAGGACTTACTAAGATAAACGTTCATTTTTCGAGTTAAGAAATTATGTTCTGATAACTGTAAAGTTCTGATATAAGTCTATGTTCTGATATTGCATTCTGATCCTTTACTTGACTTATTTGTGGATAAAATCTAAAAACAGTCTCATTTTAAATCAGAACACGTTTGGGTAGAATATTAACAGTCAATATCATTAGGGATAGTGGTTCACTTACACATACAGTAATTTTTACTTGTTACTTGTTACTTGTGTGCATTAACCCTGACTTACACTTCCAATGACTATTTTTTGTCTTCCCAGTCTCGGGAGACGAGGTAGAATTAATTCTACCTGTCAGCATTAAATTCCCTTGCGTCTCCTGGCATTCTTTTGCCTATATAAACAACCACTTCACATCAGCCTTCATACTCTTAATATCAAAAACACCATGGTCAATTACAATATATTTGTGAACTATGAAACATTCAACATGGAGCTGAGCTGTGAAGCCTGGCAGCAGGAATGGCACGTCACTGCCATTCTTGATGAGATATGGGACTCAGTTCCCCAGGAGGTACTCACCCACCTCCTGTTCTTCTACATGGATTACCATCACCATCTGGAGCGATTGGAGGAGGAAAGGCTGGAAGCTCTCCGCCAGCAAGAGCGAATCATCCGACTCGCCATTCTTTTTGTCGAGAGTAGGAAGAAGAAATGATTTATTTTCTTCTTCCTGTTTTTCTTCATCATCAGCCTTGCCCTGCTTCTTGAGCTAGGACTAAGATTGTTGATGTTAGGTTTAGAAGCTTAGGATAATCTTGTAAAAGTTCTGATGTAATTTAAATTTCATGAATGTATTCTCTTAATATATTAATGAAATTTCTTTTTTTGCAAGTTCTTGTCTCGGAGATGTTCTGAAATGCATTGATAAATCCTAATAAAAATTCATATTCTGATGACCATTACAATTTAAATTTAAATTAAGTTCTGATTTTATGTTATCAGTACTTGTTCCCTTGATTTATTTTGGTCATTCTCACTCGATTTTTTTTCCAGAATATTGGTGTTGCAGTGAAAAATAATTGAATAAGTGGAAACAGTTTCAATTCTGAATTAAAACTGATTTATCTTGATTAATGGAATTACTGGGTAAGTGGAACGGTTTTTCCTTGAAAAACTGCAAGTGGGTAAGTAATGATTACTGTTTTCCCGTGCCCATTAACTATTCATTATTACTGCATGTCTGACAGGTGTCCAACGGTTACATTTTTTAAAAAAAGTATAAGTAAGACAGAGAGAGGATTTTCTAATCTTTTATTCACTTTTACACTTTATCTCTCTATTTGCTTTTACTCTCTTTCTACTCCTGACGTTGGTTTTTCATTTAGACATTTTATCAAACACCTAACATGCACTCTTAAATCTCGATTTTTCTCATGGCACCTAAGGATTTGGTCATTGATGGAGCTAAATTTGTTCCAAACAACTATGCTGCAATTCTCGATCATGCTGAAGCTCCATCTGAGTTGCATTTTGCGCAAGATCTTCTTGCACACAGTGAAATCGGGTATTCATTGACCCAACCTTCAGTCTTTTCCGGCCAACAAGTTCTGATGTTTTGGCGGACTGGGCACTTTGATAATGGTGGTACACATGGTACTCCCAGTATTGTTTTCGAAATGGATGATTCTACACATGTGGTAACTCCTGGTACAATTCGAAAGGCTCTATATTTACCAGAAGGAAGTACCCGGAGGAATCAGCTCTTAAAGAATTAATGGCTAGTTTGGGGTATGAGCAGAGTTTGGCAAAGCTTGGGCAGTTGAAACGGGCTCATATCAGAAAGGAATGAAGTTTCTTCTTCGACTGCATCACTAAAGCTTTTGGAAATAAATGTTCCAACTTTGATGCAATCCCTATAATGAGTCAGCACATCGGGTATGCACTCATTAACCAAACTCATTTCGATTTTGCAAATGATGTGATAGGTTTTATTGGGGATAGGATGACAGAAGATAGGAATGTTGTTTACTTTGCTAGATTTTGTCAGCTTATATATAATTTTTGTTGTGCTGATGAACCCCAACCTACCACTGACTTAACTGCACCTTTCAAAATTGCAAAACGAGCCTTTAATGATTTGGTAAATGATGATCTTAAGAAAACAGTGGTTAGACCTTTACAGATTCCTCAGTCTGTAAAACAGATCTTGGTAGATGCTGATCCTGCTATAGATCTGTTTATCCTGATATCTAACCTACCACCACATCTCAAACACCACAGCAACCAACAGACCATATCACTCATACTACTCAACCATCCCTCAGAACATATCTCAAATCATATCTCTCCACTTCACAGACAGCTCACCCTTCATCCTCAGCACCTACTGTGAAGCCTTCATCTTCCAAGCCTAAGAGGACAAAGACTGTTCCTCAAACACCTCAGAAGAGAAGGAGGATTGTTTTGAGAGATGAATCTGACAGTGAGGAACAGGTTTCTACATCAGAACTTGTTGTCAAAGAAGCTGAGAAAGTTCCTTCTCAGAAGGATTCTGCAATTGGGGGATCTAGGCTTCTCAAAAGGCTTAGACGAATGATTGTTGATGAAACTCCCAAGGAATCCATATCTTCAAAGAGATACAAGAAACAGAGGGCAAAAAGGCTTGTTTCATATGATGAGGAAGCAGCAGCTAAGGAAGGAGGTCAGGAATCTCTGATCTCACAAGAACCAGAATCTGCTAAAGCCACTGCTTCTCCATTAACTCCAACTAAGGAAGCTGCTACTGAAATAACCAACACACCATCTGTGTCTCCTGTTCAAAAGTCTGTATCTCCTGTTGTTCCAGGCACAAGTGCTGAAATTGATATCCAGACCTTGGTTGTGCCTGAGGTACTTTACTTAGAAGCTCCAACAACAACTAATCCATCAACAACACCTGTTACTGATGCTGCTCAAACTCCAGAATTATCTACTACACCTTCTCTGCATCTAGATGTTGATGATCAGAATATAGGTGAGCATCATGATATGGCTGTTGATCAGAACTTGGATCCAGATCAGCACTTAGAAGATGATGTTGAAGCCTCAATTACTTCGTATACTGTTGTTTTGTCAGAAGATGCTGATTCTGTAAGTTCTGATGCTGCAAATACTGGAGATACTGGTGATGCTGCTCTACAAGCAGATACTGATGAAGCAGGTCCTTCAGGACATGCCCCTCAATAAACAGTTCTTAAATCTGAACTTGTTAAGAAGTTTGTTACCAGAGAAGCACCAGTGCCTTGGAGTGAAACTCCTGCTGGTCAGGAGTGGACTAAGGAATGGAACTCAATTACTTGTGTTCCATCTGCAAAGAATCTGGCTGAGCACTTGACAAAAGCTAATGAGATGTTAAATACTGATGATTTCAAAACACAGCTTAGAGTCACTGTATTGAGTACTAAACATCTACAAGGTCTTCATTCAACTACTCATACAGAGCTACACAAGATTCAGGTAGAATTCATCAAACAGGAACAAATTCAGAAAATTGACAAGAAAAAATTCTTCCAACCTACCTTTGACCGAGTTGCTTATATTGAGAAGACTTAAGAGAAACAACAAGCTCAGATTGATGATATTCTGAAAAATCAAGCTTCTCAGCAATCTCAACTTAGTGAAATCCAAGCCTCAATGGAATTACTTTTCTCTCTTCTATTACCTGCTGATGCCAAAAAGGGGGAGAAAGTAATTAAGTCCAAATGCAAAACTGATAAGACACTGAAAGGGAAGGATGATGAAAAGGATGACCAAGGAAACTCTGGAATGGGTAGAGGTCATAGTCAAGGTAGAGGTTTCTCATCAAGAAAAGCTGAAATCACAAGTCACATGGCAAGTTCTGATGCTGGAAAAAGAATTAGTTCTGCTACTGGTAAAAGGATAAGTTCTGATGAACTTTTAGATCTTGATGAAGAAATGTCAAGACAGTTATTTCTTCAGGAAAATCCAGGAATGGACTTGGAGAGTTTAATGAAGAAGAAGCCAGACTTAAATCAGAAAAAGTCACATCTAAATCTGAAGCTTCTGGTAAAAAGACACTTCCAAAACTCAAAGGCATTGTGATAAAAGAAAGGACAAATACTGAAGCAATATTGGCTAAATCACAATCGCAGATAGATCCAAGATCCAAGGGTAAAGAAAAAGTTGGTAAACCTATCAAGGTTTATGTGCCTCCTGAGAATGAAGAAATCACTGATGAAAAGGATGATCTTGCTCTGACTTCAAGAAAAGTTTCTAAGACAACCTCTGACATAGCTCAAGTTGTTCAGAGTCAAGAGACAGTAAGTTCTGATATTTCGAAGAAGCAAGTAACCTCTGACATAGCTCAAGTTAACTTGATATCAGAAGATAAATCAAAGACACTCCTACCAGGATTCACTAAAGCAAAACAGACTCAACCTTTGAAGATTGCTGCAAGTGGTTTTGAAGCAAGAGTAGTTACTGGAAAGGAAGCAAGAGATAAAACTGGATTAGGAAGTGCTGATGAAAGAAGAATACAGAACACTACCAATGATCCAACTTCCTTGAGTGAACCAGGTATTGGAGCAACTCCTGAGAGATTAAATCAACTGGAATCTGTACAAATGGTTTACCATACCTACTTGAAAGAACACATCTTGTTGTACTTCATGACAGATGGTAGGGTTTATCATATAAGGCAAAATGCCATTCCATTGAAGTATTTTGAAGAATTGGAGCATGTACTATTCTTACTTCAAGTGAATGACAGATTGACAGGAAGTGCTGCAAACTATTTGAAGGATTAGATTCAGAGACAGAAAAGGCTTTATTCTGTTAAGTCTGACAACACATATGTTCCAAAGTACAGAGATCACAAGGGTGATATAGTTGAAATGAAGCCCAACACTGCTAAGATTATAACTACCTTTCTGGGTTACAGGGCTGTAGAATTCAATCTTGAGTCTGATAAGACATATTTGATCAGACTGGATCAGGATATAAGAAAAGCTAAGATTAATAATCTCAGGGCTGCAATCTTTCAAATTGGTGAAGATACTGCAGAGCTTAAAGATGCTAAAAGGAGGATGATTGATGAACTCAGATATGCTGAGAGATGTTTGTTGAAGAACTATCCCAGAACAACTCCTGACATCAGAGAGATCAGAAGATGAAGCCAAGTCAAGATCTACAACTGCTTAAATTCTGATATTTGTACAGACTGAAGTTGTTATCAGAAGTTAAATATTGGTAAAGCTTTAAGGACTGTAAGTTGTAGTTATCTAGTCTAATTCTCATGCATTTGTACTTAATGTTTTTGACATCATCAAATATATGTTAAACTTGTATATTATGCTAATTTACAAGTTGGGGGAGATTGTTAGATATATTTGATAATGTCATGACTAATATGATTTATGTTTAGTTTTCAGATCTTACTTAAACAGGATAAATCAGTACTTACTGGAAGTTAGGACTTAAGGATATCAGTACTTATATTATCAGAAGATGGATATCAAAACTTAAGTACTGAAGGACGTTCAGATAAGGACAACAAATGATTAAAGGAAAGAAGATCGAGACAAACATAAGAAGAGATATGCATAAAGAAGGAATTTTATAAAGAATAGAATACTTGGAAGAAAAGATATCTGATTGATATATTTTAGGAAGCAGAATTATATTCCATATCAATTAGCGATTTTCTTTTAACTGTGTAGTATATAAACACAAACATAGGGTTTATACTATAAGTGTTATCATATTCGAGAAGATTATTCATTGTAACCCTAGTAGCTCTCGTGATATTTGTTCATCACTGAGAGGTAATAGTTCCATACTGTAACAGAGTTTATTGTTTCAATGAAGTTTGTTTTCTGTTACTTGAGTTATTAAAGTTCGATTTGATTGTACTTTACACTGTATTCACCCCCTCTACAGTGTGTGTGTGACCTAACAAAGCTTGTCAGATGTACAAGTTTTACAAACTCTTCACATCCCCAAATTTTCATAAATGACATGCTATGACATTTATCACTCTATATCTCATACGGAGTATTTTGAAACGATTTAGTCGGAACTTGGTTACGTGTATATGCAGCCGTTTCTAGAGCATAAAACTAGAAACTGAATGGAAGATCCGCTTGACTCATCATCGATTGCACTATGTCCAACAAGGTACAATTTCTCCTCTCAAAATCTCTATTCCGTTGAGGTGTTCTAGAAGGAGTAAGTTATAATACACTATCACACTTCTTCAAGAAACTCTTAAAATTGAGTTTTAAGTATTCTCCTCCACGATCTGATCGTAAAACTTTTATATTTTTCCCTTGTTTGCTTTTCTACTTCAGCCTTGTATTCTTTGAACATTTCAAAAGAATCTGATTTGTTCTTCATAAGAACCACATATCTATATCTACTAAAATCATCAGTAAATGTTATGAAGTAATATAAGCCACCCATTTCCATCATACGCATTCAACCACATACATCATTATGCATAAGTCATAATCGTTCGGCGGTCCTTTCACCTAATCAGGTAAAAGAAGCTTTAGTCATTTTGCCAATGAGACAAGTTCGCATCTTCCGTATGATTCAAAACCAAACTTATCCAAGTATCCATCTATATGTAACTCAGAAATGCGTTTCTCATTAATATGGCTTAACGACAATGGTAGAGGTAATGTTTGATTTGAGTCATCTTAGAACATATAAATTGTTAACTAATTGTGCAACATTATAACCCTTATCATTAAAATAGAATAAACAATTATTGTTTATTTAATTAAAATGAAAACCTTTCTTGTCCTTACAAGAAATTGATATGATGTATCCCCTAAAGGTAGGCATGTAATAACAATTTATCAAGTTCTCAATCTCGCCTATATGGGCAAAATTAGGTATCGAGTTCCTTAAACTAGAGCAATAACTTTTGCTCCAATTCTAACCCGATACCTGAAACTTGACCATTGCTAGTCTTCTTCTTTAGATCTTCCAAACAAGCTCGACAATTTAACTTCCAATCATCCGATTATTTTTACAGAAATGATAAGCATCTCCTATAGCAACATCACTATTAGGCTTCAAATATAACGCCTGGGAAATTTACGTCTGTATTATATCATATTTATAATAAATAAGGTGTGTTAATATGTCATTTATGTGTAATTATCTGTCAAACCCTAATTGTTACATGTTACGTGCATTCTATGTCATTTCTGTATTTTTAATATATTTTTCAGATGTTTTATTTTGCATTCATCGCTTTTATTTCAAACGTTTTACGACCCAAACCATGATTTTAAAGCCAGTATTTCAAATAAAATAATGGGCCTTATTTTTCATCAAATGGCTTTTACCATCGCATTATTCTGAACATCTAGATATTTTATAAATTTTCTCGTTTTGCCAAAAATGACTTTTCCGGGCCCCATTGGGTGTTAAAAACCCCATAAAAATCACATTTTTATTTTTATAAAATTATAGGACTTTCATTTATATTATTTCTTTGCATTTTTGCAATATTCACAATTTTTGGGAAATTTTGGCATATATATTGTATATATAAAATATTTATAAATTAAATTTTAATACTCAAAAATTATAAAAACTAGAGCCAAATATTTTTATTAGAATAATTAGCCCCTTAATTTTATTTAGGAGTATTAATTTTACTACTATAAATAGCCTAATTATTAATTAATTATATTTAATAAATCAGTAAAATTCAGAAAAATACAAAAATTCTCTATAACTCGGGTCGGGAAGAACAGGGTCGGGTCGAGAATTCAAGCCGTGATTTTGAGCAGATTACAGTACCAAATCAAGCAGTTCGAGTATCCAAATCGAAGATTTTGATCTGTTCTTTCCATTTCTAACATCAATTTCACGTTTTAATTCGTAGTTTTTGATTTTCAAATTCTAGGGTTTATGTTCGAATTAGGACTTTTTGATTGCAGGGTTATTTTGATGTTTTGATGATTGATATAGCTTTGTTCGATGATTTACAGTTGATTAATGGTGTTTAATTGAACGAACGATGTCTATATAGTGATTCACGACTTCTAGGGTTTATGTCAGATTTACAAATCACAACTCGATGATTTCTGTGCATATTTGATTCTTGATATGTTAGGGCTTTGATTGTATGTGTTCATAGCTTTAATTTCCACGATAGAACGTTGAGTTTGGTTTACAGAATCAAAAGATAGGTTTTTGGCCGGAGTTGAATTTGATTTTGATCGGAGATGAAGATTCTGAGATATTTTTGGTATGTTGTGGTCGGAATCAGATTGGTGAAATGATTTGGAATTGAAACCCTGTGAAAAACGAACCAAACGGTTCCGTTTTGGCCTGAAATTGGCCCACCGGAATCTGCTCCAGTGGCCGAATTCTGGGCAAAATCCGGCGTGTTCTTCACGACCCGGATTTTGACCCGTTTGACCCGTTCAGATTACCCGGTTTTAATCTGAATTGTCAGATGTTTGATTTCTGACATCTGTTTCTGGATTTTTAATTTTTATTTTATTTTTATTAATTTTAAAAATCAGATTTATTTATTTTATAAATTGATTAATTAATTAATTAATTGATTTATATTATAAATAATTCTGAATTATTTTCTAAAAATCATATTGAATTATTTTCTTAATTATTTATTATTTATTTATTATTTATTAACTATTTATTAATTAATTAAAAAATGATTAATTATTTTGATAATTAATCAAATAATTTTCAATAAATTATAATAAATTCATTTTAATTCCAAAAATTTTGGAAAAATCATTTTTAATTCTGATTTTTCTTAAATAATTGTTTAAAAATTATTTTTGAGTTTTAAAAATTAGTAATAATTATTCATAGTGAATAATAAATTGAAATATCAATGTTTAATTGATAATAATTAGACCGTTAGTCTGATTCGAGTGAAACGGAAGCCCTTTGACTCAGAAAAATGAATTCTTTTCATTAAAAATAATACTAAAGCTTGATTTCTTCTAGAAATTAGTTGATTTTGTTACTTGTTTGATTATCAGTCGAAATGCGTGCCGAGACGAGTCCGAAAAATTCTGGAAAAATGGGAAACGAGTCAGATAACGATCAGTTGAGCGATCAGCGAGTCGATTTTGGTTCTAAAAATTATTTTAACTATAAAAATGATTATGTGCTTATGTGCTTATGTGTATTACGTGATTAACTGAGTCTTATTTGCTAATAAGTAATACATGAGTCAGTCATAAGTGCATGGGTAGATGTTAGGAACGGTGTGAAGTCGATTGAAGATGCAATTGAAGTACAAAATGACTTAACCGGACTATTTTGCTAACAGAAGCTAAGCCAGCAAGGCAGGTCGAGTAGGTGATAGACGAAAGTGATCTAATTGCAGTGAGTCACGCAGAAGGCAAGTTTTTCCCCTATTCTATTTTCAGAATAGTGACATTTCTTTAGATGCTTATCACATTTGCACTCTTTTGATTCTTGTTCTTAATCACTGATACACACTTGCTATTCCTTGGTTCATATTTCATTTCGATTCTCGATTTCTCCATTTCTTTGGATTCTTGATTCATATTCCATTGGCAATACATTGAGATTGATATATTCTGATGATTAGAATATATCAAAGCATACCGATTGTTACGGTTGCTAAGCGATGAACTGGATAATGATATTTTTGGGATTGAGTGTGTCTTAATCCCGAGGACCGGGATTTGACCTGGTGCCTCGACATGGGCCGTAGTGCCTGGGTACCTGACTGGATCTATATATTGAGATATAGATCTGTATTATATTCTGACTGATCAGCAGAATATAGATGTGAACTTGTGTCCAGTTTAGTTCATTTGTACTCGCCAGTAATGGCCTTCTTTCTATTCTCGTGAGGGTTATATCTTTGCAGTATATACCCGGGATTATGGATTCATTTAAAATACTTTAACACTGTTTATATTTTTATGGACTTGTTGAGCAATTTTTGGCTCACCCTTTTTGTTATCATTCATGTTATTATTTTCAGTTAAGAAGGAATATGAAACCCATCAGGACTCGAGTGGTAAAGAAGCGGGTCAAGCCTCAGGATCCTCTCATACCCAAGGTGTTAATCCCAATCCAGGAAGAAAGCTTTGAGTTGCCCGAATAGGTGGAGTGTTGATAGATAATGTGTGTGTGTTGAATAAAAGTTGAACTTAGTTAAAATGGATTAGATAATGGCTTGTAATAAAGAGAGTTATGAGATTTTGAATTTGGTTTGTAATAAAGTAGTTAGTGGTTCTTGTTTTCATACTTCAACCTAAAAAGATCCTGGTTAGTGTTAAAGGGGTTTAATTTCATTTCTTTATTAATTTTTAATCAGATTGTACAGGTTTGGTGATTAGCTAGTAACCCCCAGACTTATACCACGGGTCTGGAGGGCGTTACATCAAAAGCCCTTTAGGATTGGACTTTGGCTTGGCATCGAATAAGATCAAATCTTCACCTTGCCTGTCCACTTTCCTTTCTCATTTGCATTCCATGTGTACATCATCAATATGGACATAATTCATGCCTTTACCGTGTTATTTTCAGCAGTTGTAAACATGCTTAACAACTCAGTGAGTGTTCTGTCTATCTCATTCCTTTTGTTCTTAAAAAACTAAAAATATAAGTTGTTCAAAGATTGTTTGATCAAATAAAGATGAGTCTCTATACTATTCTTGAAACCCAAAATATCAAGGTACATATACCTGTCATCTTTAGAATATGTGGTTCAACCGGATATCGTTCTCCCATAAATGCAAAAGTCTGGTGCCTTATTATTGTCAAATCTTTCTGACAAGCCTGTCCTTCAAACATCCTTTGAAGGTGCTCAATCATATCATAAGCATCATTATGCTCTTGTTGCTTTCTAAAGCTCAACACTCATAATTATAAGCATGCAACATGAAACATCAATTGCATAATCAATTTGCTTCTGGTAATCATTTTGTTCAGCACATGTTTCATTCTCAGCTAGAAGAAATAAGGGAGTGGCTTGAGTGACGTCCCATGTCAATTGAGGAAATTATTTCATGTCAGCTTGTCCTTCTCAAGGACTATTACATAGAAAAGTTATTTGGGTTATTTGTCATTTGATATCTACAATATTAAAGTCCATAAAATGACTTAGTCTACAGATGATCATTAAATTATGTTCAAGTGATTATTCATATATATATATATATATTCATAATATATATCTCCCACTATTTTTATCAAATCAATAGCCATAACTATTAATTCAGAAAGTATATCTTCTATATCCTTTCTAGTGAGCCAGGATCCATATTTCAGCATGCGTTAGGTCAGCTTTGGCTTTTCTCCTAAAACATGATTATTTGGGTAGACAACATTTGTCAATTATATTAACTATATAACTCTTGGATAGCTTGGTGGAACAACATTTATTCATATTTATCTAATAAATCTCGCCAAACTCTATGCCTCTAAGTTCACAATCCTATTGTGGTAACTTAGTTAAGTCAAAGCCAATAGTCAAAAAGTATCAATATACTTCAACACATCTCCCACGATAGATGGGGGTACTTCGCTTTGGCGAACCCACTCCTTGTCAATCTATAGGTTAACACATTGAACTCATTGGAAGGCATATGATCAACTTAATATTAACTTTAGGGTTTTGTTAATTTTAAAACAATTATGATCCCAACATAAAGAGATTCCCAATTTTTCCTTGAATAAAATACTTCAAATCAATATTCGTCAATGGTTTAATTTCCAGGTAGTGAAGGAGTCATAACGGTCTCTCTTAAAACCCACAACCCTACAAGTTTAATGAACTCGCTTTTGACAAAATCGACCCATGTCATAAACAAAGAAAATTTGTATTTTATTCCGTGTTTCATAAACAAGAGAATCTCATAATCGTTTGTTCATTTTAAAATCTTCAATCGTTACAGATTTTATCTTGTTTAGCAAGCATGGCATGGGTGTCGTATCTAATACATACATCCTTAATCTAATTAAGCATGCATCTTTATAAACTACTCTACACAGTACATTCATCATATGCGCATATATATGTAAAGTGCAATAAATAAACGTGTTTGGTTATGGCTTTATCCCATGTGATCTTCATCAAGCTAATGACAAAGATCTAGGTCAATCTAAGGTGAAACATAAATACAAGCTAACTATGACATGTCTTCTTTCTTGTATTGCTTCCTTGGATGGCCTCCATGTGGGATTACCCTTGATCTTCAAATCTTCATGTATTCATGTACATTACAAGAATGAAATACAAAAACTAATCTAATGAACTTACAAGAAGAACTCGAGTTACATTCAAGATTTAAAAACTACAAGATTAAACGACATGAAAGCCGTATTTAAAAAACCAAAACCATTAACCTAAGGTCATAAGACATAACCATCCACCAAGCTCAATTAACACATAAGAACATGTTAAAACACATTATATGATCTTAACATATCATACCCATCATGATCTAATCATAAAAATAAAATATGGAAAAAATCAGAAAAATCAGAATCAAATTCTGAAAATATTAAATCGCTGATTACAGGGTCTTAACGATGTCAAAAGCCTTACCGATCAGTCGTTTATAGCTTAAGCTATCTGTTTCGTTCAGACGCTCAATTCCAGATGAAATAGCGTATTCGTTTGCCAAAACCGGACACCAGACCCAGATTTCAGCAAATTCGCTGTATCCGATTCAGAATCGTATCAAATACGATTCATATAATAAGAACAAACACAAAATATGTATATATCAGCATATATACAGATTATATAATCATCATATGATTATACAACCCTCATGAATATCATATATTCAAAATATATACATATATATGCATATATAAACATAACAACATGTAAAACATACAAAATCGCATACATAACAATCATGGAATATTGTATACATGTTATCATCATAAAACCAGTAAACACATCAACGAATTAAACACTTTTCACAAGTTGCTTTGATACCATTGAAGGGTTTCGAGCACATAAACGCAACAGAAACAGTAATTAAAAAATGTGAAAAATCAGAATTTTCGAAACCCACCACAGGATCCATGCAAAAAATAGATATTTACTTCATAGATCAGATTGTTTACCTTAAGAATCTTTACAAATTGATTGACTAATGGAGATCCAAAACTTATATAATCACCACACATCCCGCTCTCGCGATCTACGCTCTATCGGTATCCACACAAATGCTTGAACGCAAGAATTGAATGTGTACTAGCACAAACTCGTTTCTTCTTGCTCTCTCCATCTTCTCCCTTGGTGGCTAGAGTTTTAGTAAAAGTCTTGCATACAAAACCAGCCACACAAGAGATATTATATAGAGAGTATAATAAGAATTATAACTCTTAACTAATTAGGAGTTATTATTAATTTGAAATTCCTATTTATATAATAATTAAGTCACACTTAATTATTTAACAAATGAATTTCATAATTAATATTAGTAAATTCGAATATCAATATTTATCTAATTAATTAAGTCATACTTCTTAGTGTCATATATAATTCGAATTACTTCAATATAATTTAAATCCAATTTAAATTAAATAATCCTTCAAGCATTCTTAGTGTGTGACCCTACAGGTTATTATTATATTGGCAACAAATTTTAAATCTAATTTAAAATCGTAAACAATGAGCGACATCTAGTAATACATCATTGCTACCCAAGTAATAATAATTGAACTGGTGATCGGTTAAACCTTTCGTGAATAATGTACAATGTAATATAATCCCTTTAACCAAATATTATATATTAAACTAGAGGCATGTAATGTGTCATCCTCATCATAGTTTAATCCAAGTTTCCTTGATGAATGAGTAGACTATCATATCAAATCAATATTTTAGCGTGACCACGCATTTCATAGTCTAGCTCACACAAGAAGCCAATAATATCACTCCTAAAATAGGAGGGTTAAATCCCATCTAGATCATTTATATTTCTCATACGATTCATAATATACCCAATGTCCAATTTAATCATTACCCGGTCAAGGATAACTTTTAATGGAGTCAATGCATATTAGATCTCGTATAGAAATATATTGACTTCAGGTCTAAGGATCATTACATCATTATCACCTGTGAGAATTACTTATGACACAACAAACATGTAGAATCTCACATTGGGTCTGTCCAGCACCATGTACATATACATCTGCCTGTGTTTTTGACTTTAGTATCACCATACCTGTGATCAATAAAATGTGATCATCAGTCAACAAACACACCAGTCTTAATGCATTATTATTGTCCCTTAATAATAATACTCGACTAGGGACCTTTAGGAATATTGATACTATTCTCATAATCTCATTTATAAGTCACGTACTTAGAGATATAGAATTGCATATCATATTCCAAGGACATTTATTAATCTAACATTTATATCGTAGTAAATTAAGAATTAATAAATTATAAAGGGAATAATCGATGAACAAAGACATTAATAATCCTTATGTCTTAAACTAAAACATCATAGTGTTGTCTCTAGGGCACAAACACTAACAAATGGTATGTTGAGCTTTCCCATGATGGCCCCTAATGCAACATAATTTTGTATTAGGAGATGCTTGTCAGAGTCCACCAGGGTCTGGATATCTGATTGTTGACTCTTGAATAGAGAAGTCAAGGCTTGAACTTGAGCATTGTGAGAGACATTTGAAGTCTGCAAGTCTGAGACTTATTGTTGAAAAGATTTGATTTGAAGATTGGTAGAGGTTCAGACAGGCTGATGTGAACTTGTAAATGTTGAGGAGCCAAAAGTTGCTTTCACAGCTTGTTTGATGCCATCAATAAGCCATGCAGAAGGCGCATATCTTGATTGGTGAAGCTGGTCCAACTTGATCTTTGCATCATTTGCATTAGTGATTTCCTGTTGGACCACTTCATGAAGAGCAATGAAAGATTGTTTGAGATTATTGACCTCCTTTTCAATGGTAGTTAGATCCATACTTTTCATTTGATCAGCAAAGTGTTTGAACTTGGAAGTGATCTTGACATGTGATGGTATAATCTCATCCATTTTATCTTTCACCAGTTTCCTGATTTTGTCTTCATGGCCAACCAACTTGAGGTTCTAGTGCTTTTCCAAAGAGATGGAAAGCTTTTAGTTGAGCCTTTGAAACTTTATTAATGGCATCATAGACTTTACTTGGAGTTAGTGCTTTAGCATTGCTACCCAAAATAGTCATATAGTTTTACCTGAACTTAGCTAAAACACCCTCCATTTCCTAGATTGTAGTCCTTGTTCAGCCAAGCATCACAGTTGCCATCATGTTCAGCCTCATTAACAATTTTTTCCTTTTATTTTTTGACATCTATTTTATAGGAGAGAATAATTGCTTGATAGTCCTGGTTAGACATATCTGTTGTCAGCCACTGTTGAGAAATTTGAGTAAGCCCTGCCAGCTGATCCATCCTAAAATCTTCCAGATTATATGTAGGTGCAACTTCTTGCAGCCAGTTGGAGAGAAGGTGTGGTTATGAGGTTGAGGGTTGTGTAGTTGAATCAGAACCACCTGTGACAGAAGCCACAGTTTTACTCACAGATTGCTATGTGGTTATGACAAGCTGTTGTTCCACACTAGTTGTGGGAACCTCCAATTAAATTGGAGGGGATTTGACTGGATTATTGTCATGTGCACCAGTCTCAAATCCTTATGCTTCTTGCAAAGCACTGTCACATGAATGTGATAAACTTGCCTCTCCCATAGCAGGGTCATTGGAAATTGTACTCCTAACATCTATTTCTAATGCAATTTCTGCCAAAGTTTTGAGGGGAGGTTTTCCTGGAACAGGCACCTCCGATTGAATTGGAGAGGACTTAGATAGATCCCCCTCAGGAGTACTACCCTCAAAGCTAACAACATGTGAAGGCTGATTTGCACATGAAGGTGCATTTGTAACATCCATGGGCTCTTCAGTAAAAACTGATGAATCCCCCATGGTTTTGATGGTGTCATCAAGGTCTACCCCAGCTAGTAGCCTCTCACCATCTGATTGTAGTGTCTGGGTAGTGAGCAAGGTTTCTTGAACCAAGTCACTTGAGTGAGCTTGCACTTGAGAAATTGATTCCAGTACTATTTGTGAAGAAGAAATTTGAGAGATTAAGATTTGTTGTTCAGTAGTGAGTGTTGGCAGCTCCCACTGAATGGATGAGGGAGCTTCAATATATGTGCTCTCACTGTGTGTACCATCCTTATTCCTTCTACCATACATTTGAATTTGATCAAGTGTTGGCTGTGCAGACTCTTTACAAGGTGCATTGGGGAGAATACTCTTTTCAATAGACACACCCTGTTGAGAGGATGTAACTAGAGTTTGTTTTGTCCCCATTTTTACAACTGCATCCTTTTGGGATGATACAGAGGTGGTTTGAGTGGTCAACTTAGATTTCTTACCCTTCTTTGTCCTCTTGACCAAGGGTGACTCAACTTCTGTTTGTTCCTCACCACTCTCATTCATAGCAGTTAAAGTTATCTCCTTTCTCTTCTTTTTACTCACTTCATCCTTTTGAGAGGATGAAGTGGCTGGTTTCCTAGCTGCTAATGGTTGTGAAGAAATAGGCTCAACATGGGTAGGTTCCTGTAGGTGTGCCTGTGTTTATTGTAATATCCCATATTTTCAGATATTATTATTGATTGATTTAGTCCTATTTTATTCTTATTTTGTCCATAATAAATAAACCGTTCGTCCGTTTAATACGAAACGAATGCGTATAGGCTCAGAAAAATATTTTGCTTTCATTAAAAATACTTTCAAGACCAAATCCTTTTGTTTCGAAAGGTCGCTTGTTTTGAAAGTTAATTCTGAGTCGCATATTTACCAAACAGACGTATTTTAACTCGATTTCAGTTTTAAACGTACTTGGTCGAACCTTTTGAGGAACTGAAGCATTATATGATACGTGAATGATATGCTTACGTGATATGTGAATTACGTACATACATGGGTTAAGAGTCTTGTTTTTGACTGTCTATTTTGTGCGAGCTATCGTATGGCTTGACGATAGGGTTTTGACGCGTAGTTCATCGAGTAATTATCGTTTAGATGGTTAAAAATTGTATATTTTAATTATAGATGCAGATCACTCGAGTTGATCAGGACAAGACATTGGATAAAGAGTGAAATTGAATGGTGTTGGTTATCAAGCTTCTAGAAATTACGGGAGCAGTATATCAGTGTTACATGTTGATTCTCAATGATCAGAAGAAGCTCAGGATCTGGCTGTTCTAGATGTCATCAGGATTTGATGTGCCATCGGGATTTGATGCCCATTATTATCTGCAGAAGCATCAGTATTTGAAGAGCAGTCTGTTGTGAAGATTGAGTCTGTTCCTTATTTTGAGGGATGGATATCCGTTCGTTCTGAGTGATAGGACTTTGTATCTTCAGTTAGAGATATGTATCATTTTCTATTAGTATGTGATAATGCATATCCTAGACTGATTTGTTGTAGTTTTGTATTATATAAACACAGTTTAGGTCATCACATAGTGATTAACTCGAGCATTGTACGACTTAGCAGCTCTGAAGAATATCAGTATTTCTTGAGAGAGTTTGTAACAGTTTTTATCAGAAATATAAAGAACTGTTATATTTTTATATTTTTTTGAAACATTAATACAATTGTATCCAACCCCCATAAACAATTGTATCTTTACTGGGAAACAATTGGTATCAGAGCAACCTGATAAACTTGCAATCAGAAGCGATAGAAACATGTCTCTGAACAAATATGAAAGTATTAAAATCCCCATTCTGAAAAAGACTGAATATCCTATATGGAAGGTAAAAATGCTCATGCACCTGGAAGCTACAGATCTAGATTATCTCGAAGTAATTAATGATGGACCCTACATGCCAACAAAACTGGTGCCTGCAACTCCTACTGTTGTTGGGCATTATCAGTTGAAGGAGAAGAGTGAGTGGACACCAGAAGAGAAAGTAAATGTGCTAAAAGATGCAAAGGTAAGAAACATTTTGCATAACAGTCTTGATTCTGTGATGTCAAACAGGGTTATAGCCTACAAGACTGCCAAAGAGATCTGGGATGCTCTTGAAACTCAATGTGAAGGAACCATGGCCATCAAAAAGAGCCAAAGGGCTGTTCTGATTCAAGAATATGAACACTTTGAGGACAAGCCTAATGAAAGTCTCACTGACATTTATGACAGATTTCTGACCCTGCTCAACAATCTGTCATTGGTGGGAAATGTGTATGATCGAGAGGATTCAAACAATAAGTTTTGGAGAGCCTTGAATAAAGAATGGATGACTCAGACTTCAATCATAAGACATCAGTATGATTTGGAAATAATCACTCTGGATGAGGTCTATGGCATGGTGAGAACTCATGACTTGGAAGTCCAACAAAGGAAGGAGAGGAAAAACACCAAAGGAAAATCAGTTGCTTTGACAGCGAATGATAAAGCTTCAAAAAAAGGTCTGTTGAAGTTGCAAGGAAGAAGAACAATCTGCCAGAATCAGATACTGATTCATCATCATCAAATCCTGATGATGATACTGATTCTGAATCTGATGAGAACATGACAGATTTTGATGTCATGCAAATGGCTGCATTGCTGGTTAAGGGCTTCAAGAGGATGCAATTCAGGAAGTCTAAGAAGAATAGAAGCTTCAGGAAGAAGTTCACTGGAGGTGAAAGGAAGTCAATAGGAAGAAGAGATGGAAAGGGCTCTAAAGCTGGAAAGGTAGACAAGACAAAAATCAAGTGTTACAACTGTGATGAACCTGGCCACTTTACTACACAGTGCAAGAAGACAAAGCATGACAAAGGGAAGAACAGAGCCCTGATTACATCAAGCAAGAATTGGATGGACTCCTCTGATTCCGAAAATAAAGACACATGCTATGCGCTGATGGCTAGCTTTGATGATCCTGCTTCCTCTGAGTCTAAGGTATCAATTCCTTTCTTCTCTATTGATACTGAAGATATATCTGAACTAAAATCTATTCTTAACTCTCTTCATGGTAATATCAAAAATAAGATTCTAGAGAACAATAGACTGTTAAGTGAAAATGAAATGTTAAAGTCTAGGAATATCAGTTGGAGTCTGACTTAGTAAATCATATTGAAATTCAGAAAGAATGTGAGAAAGCTAAACATACAACAAAGGTACTAGAAACTAAGTACAATATGTTAGAAAATGAATTAGAAAGTGAGATAAAAACTCTTAATGCCTGGACTGCTTCAGGCAAAAAGGTTCATGGGATGATATCTAAGAAAAACTGGAAAGAATGTCTTGGTTATGTAGATGGAATTTAGGATGTTGACCCTAAAAATGAGACTACCCTTTAATCTCTTGTTAAGTTTATCTCTCCAGAAGCTAATGAACCCAAGTCCATCTTTAAAAGGGGTTCAACATCAGCAGCACAAGAAAAATTAGTAAGTGATAAATCTCAAAGAAAGTAAAACAAGGAAACCATTAAGACTGTTAAGAACGAAAAGAGCATAGGACTTTTGTCTATAAGACAACTGAAAAAGAAATTATATGAGGTTACAAACAAGCCTCAAGTAAAAAGTCCTAAAAGAAACAGGAATGGTAAGCAAGGTATTTCTAAAGATTCTGATTATAAGGTTGTTCCCAATGCTCCTAGAAAAACTTATTTTAACTGTGGTAATACTAATCATCTTGCTATTGATTGCAAGAGGAGTAAGAAAATAAAAACTGCTATTCCTGAGTCTGATGTTAGGGGTAGATCCGTATTTTATAAACCACAAAATTCTTGTTTTCATTGTGGTAGTAGTTGACATTTGATTTATACTTGTAGTTCATATCATAAGCTGTATCACAACTATTATGAACCTTTGCCTAAATTTAATAAAGTTGCTTGTGTGCTCAATTCTCTTGGTTCTACTAAATCTGCTTTTGACAAGACAAATCCTGACAAAGGAAAAACTGTCATAAGTACTCGTGACTCACAAAGGCTTAAGTTGTCCAAAAAGGGGGCCCAACAAGTGTGGGTCCTTAAAAATCCTTCTAATTAATTATTCCTCTGACTGCAGGGAAACAAGAAAAATACACTTGTCCTAGATAGTGGATGTTCAGGACACATGACTGCAAATAAATCCCTGTTGTCAGAATTTGAGGAGAAGGCTGGCCTAGATGTATCTTATGAAGATGGGAATGTAGGACACACTCTGGGATATGGCAACTTGATAATTAGAAAGGTAGCAATAGAGAATGTAGCTCTGGTGGAAGGACTGAAAAACAATCTTCTTAGCATCAGTCAAATCACTGACAGAGGTTATTATGTGGTATTCTATAACTCACACTGTGAAGTTGTTCATAACAAGTTAAAGAAAATTGTCTTGATAGGATACATATATGGTAACATATATAAAGCAAGACTACATGAAAGTCTTGAGGAAAAAGCTACTTGCCTTATCTCAAAGGCATCAGTAGATGAGAGCTGGAACTGGCACAAAAAGCTCTCACATCTCAACTTCAATTCAATCAATGAACTTGCCAAGAAGGAGCTGGTAAGAGGATTACCAAATATGCTATACTCATCTGATGGTCTTTGTGATGCTTGCCAAAAGTCCAAACAAAGAAGAGTATCTTTCAAAAGCAAAATAGAATTCTCTATTTCTGAGCCATATCACATGCCACACTTGGATCTCTTTGGACCAGTGAATATAATGTCCATCAACAAGAAAAGGTACAAACTTGTAATTGTTGATGATTTCACTAGATATACTTGGGTTTATTTTCTACACCAGAAGGATGAAACTCCAGAAATTCTTCTGGATCACATAAGGCAAATATAAATTGGATCCACCAACAAAGTGAAAATTCTGAGAAGTGATAATGGCACTAAGTTCAAGAACTCAAAAATGGAGGAATTCTGCAAGTACAAAGGCATTCAACAGCAATTCTCAGCTCATGGTACACCTCAATAAAATGGTGTTATTGAGAGGAAGAACATAACTTTAATTGAAGCTGGTAGGACTCTGCTGGTAGAAGCAAAACTACCCACTTACTTTTGGGCTGAAGCAGTAAACACAGCATGTTACACTCAGAATATCACTCTGATAAACATATATGGTGTTACTCCTTATTAAATGCTGAAAGAAAAGAAGCCCAGTCTCAAACATCTTCATGTATTTGGATGTAAGTACTTTGTTTTGAGAACTCATACTGATCAGCTAGGAAAGTTTGAATCAAAAGCTGATGAAGGAATCTTCGTTGGATACTCACCATCAAGAGCATACAGAGTTTTCAATCTGAGAACAAATACTGTAGTTGTCTCCATAAATTTATCTTTTGATGATAAGAAGATTCCTGGTTTTGAAGAAGACACTCATGAAAGTCTAATCTTTGCAAATGAAAATGCATTGTTGGAATCTGGATCAAACTCTAATGAATTGTCAAATTCTGATGATTCAAATCCCGATACTCCTTCAAATTCTGAAGATAATCATCGTACTAATGAACCTGCACATGTTGAGGGGGAGCAACAGCAAGGGTCAGCTGATGGTACTAACACTGTAGAATCATCTCAAGGTTCTTCTCAATCTAGTCTCTCAGAATCCTAATGCTGATTCAACATCAGATGGACATGAGTCAAGTCCCAATACTTTATCAAAAGATAACACAACATATTCAGGGGGAGCCTCAAATGCATTTGATGAGGCATACAATTCAGAAGGAGCATCTAGCTCCAGAAGGACACTTCCCACTGCTAGAAAATGGACTAAAGATCATACTCCTGATCTGATCATTGGAAATCCTGATGGCGGTGTAAAGAAAAGGAGTGCAACTCTGAATGAATGTTTATATCACAATCTACTTTCAAAGATGAGCCAAAGAAAGTAGAAGATGCACTCAAGGATGTAGATTGGGTGATTGCTATGCAAGAAAAATTGAATGAGTTCGAAAGAAATGAAGTATGGAAGCTGGTGCCTAGAGCTAAGAATAGGTCAATTATAGGCACAAAATGGGTCTTCAGAAATAAGACTCATTCTGATGGAACAATCATCAGAAACAAGGCAAGATTGGTAGCTAAAGGATATTCCCAACAGGAAGGTATTGACTATGATGAAACATTTGCTCTTGTTGCTAAGATGGAAGCAATCAGAATCTTCCTGGCATATGCTACTCACAAGAAATTTAAAGTCTTCCAGATGGATGTCAAGAGTGCATTTCTCAATGGAGAACTTGAAGAGGAAGTCTATATTGAACAACTACCTGGTTTTGTGGATCCTAAATATCCTGATCATGTTTATAGACATGATAAAGCACTCTATGGACTAAAGTAAGCACCTAGGGCATGATATGAGACTCTTGCTCAGTTCTGCTGGAAAGTGGATTCAAAAGAGGTACAATAGATAAAACTTTATTTTATCTGAATCAAGGTAAAGATCTGCTTTTAGTTCAAATTTATGTGGATGATATCATTTTTAGATCAACTAATCAAAAACTGTTTGATAAGTTTTCAAAGTTGATGCAATAAAGATATCAAATGGGCATGATGGGAGAAATGAGTTACTTTTTGGGATTGCAAATTAAACAGACTGATAATGAGATTTACATTAATCATTCAAAGTAAACGAAGAATCTGCTGAAAAGGTTTAATATGCAAGATAATGCAACAACAACTATTCCAATGGCAACTGCTACAAAGCTTGACCCTCGTGAAGGTACAACAGTTGATGTCTCAAATTACAGAGGTATGATTGGTTCTATTTTGTACCTAACGGCTAGTAGGCTAGACATTATGTTTGCCACTTGTCTGTGTGCAAGATTTCACGCAAATCCAAGGGAGCCACGTCTTATTGCAGTAAAGAGAATTTTCAGATACCTCAATGGTACTGTATCACTTAGTCTCTGCTATGCAAGGTAAGCTGATTTTGCTTTATGTTGTAACACCCCCAAATCCAGGGTCTGAGGATTTGGTCGTCACTATGAAACCTCATTCAACCTGTTTAATCAAAATACAAATTCTAGCGGAAGATATTTATCATCTATAACCCCAAACTAATCCAAGATCTTTTAAGGTTACAGTTCTAGAAACAAGAAATCCAAATTCCATAAATAAAGTTTTCACTTTCTTTTAAACTCTTTTCAACAAATCCCAATTCAATACTAACCCACTAGTATAACTTTGAAAGGAAGTATACTAGGCCCAACTATAAAATAACACAAATATAATATAATATAATATAAACAACTTTACACAAAAGAACTTACACTAGTCCGCAAACCCTGGACCAACCACCTTCCAAAAGCTTCTTCTTTGCTTCCTCGAATTATGCGGCTAAATAGCGCAAGCTAATCCTCACTAGAGGTTAAAGTTTAAAAAAATAGGGAAGTATGAGCGGAAGAAATGCTCAGCAAGTGCAGTATAACATATATGGGGTTATTTTGATATAAAACTGACATCTACACAAAAACATAAACATTTAAAAACATAATTGTTGAGTCAGAAAATTTATTAAAGAATCAGATAGTTGTTTTTCAATTGTATTCAAAACCTTTTGGATAATTTCGAGCGAAATGATTCAGCAATACTTTGAATCTTGATGAGAATAAAACTCGTAAAATAGTGTTTACGGAAATATCGTAAACAACAATAACAAGAAGCAATGATTATAGAATGAATCATAAACTGTATTCAAAACTCAACTCTTGATATTAATACTCATTTTGTTGTCATATCAAATTAGATTTCAATACGAACTTTGATGCTCACAACATCCCATACTGAAGTCAACATCAATCATCTATACTAATACCACCTTTGAATCAAAAGTGCATTTCACCTTTTATTCAAAACCAAAACACTTCATAAACCATTCCTTATAATATCATCAAAAGCAATATAATAATTTAGATTGGAATTCTCGAACGACGGTGTGTTGCCACCGCTAATCAGCCGCGGAGCAACACCGGTATACTGAAGCATATCCAACTAAATAAATGGGGCACCCAAGGCACATATCGGCTTAAAGGTATTATATCCTGTACAATACCTAAATCTCCGCTGGACCGCCACCACGGCCTCTTACGTAATTTTTGATCATCCAATCTTAAAATGTTTTATTGAGAGGGGTCATAAAACTCGACACCCTTATAAATTTTATTCGCCCATTTACTTGGGCAGAAACCCAAAACAACGTCATTTTTCTCAAAATCCAAACATTTATAAATCCGATAGTTAGATAAGTAAAACACTTGACTACTATGAACATAGAATAGCAGATAAGTACTTGCATAAACGGAATCATTTATTTCAGCGATATGTAAAATATTTATCTATTCAGAACTGAGAATAGAGAAAGCAATACTTGCATTATAGAATTTAAAATAAATATCACTTGAAAAATAAGTGATGATAGGGATACTTGCCTTTGGGTTTTTAGCAGTTAGTCACACTCGCAATAAAACAATCTTTCATTCTGACATCTCATGGCATCACCGTCTTTCCTTTTGACAATTCGTTGATGTGCTGCTCCTACAATTGCTAGAAGCCAGATATCCAGTACTATTCCATTTCACTTTTTATCCAACGTCTTGTCCTGATCAACTCGAATGATCCCCATCTATAATTAAAAGATACAACTTTAATCGTCTAAATGATGACTACTCGAAGAATTACGCGTCAAAATCTTATCGTCTACCCATACGATAGCCCACACATAATTACAACAATCAAACACAAGACTCTCGACTCACCCAGGCATGTAATTCACATAACATATAAACGCAAAATCCACGTATCACATAATTCATATAACCCATGCCTCGGTTCGCCAAAAGGTTCGACTCAGTACATGTAAAACTGAAATCTGGTCAAAAATATGATTTACCGAACAATAAACGACTCGCAAAACAAGAGACCTTTCGAAACAAAAGAATTTGGGTCTCTAAAGTATTTTTAATAAAAGCTTAATATTTTTCTGAGTCTAGACGCGTTCGTTTCGTATTAAACGGACGAACGGTCTATTTATTGCGAATAAAATAATAATTAAATGGAAATACATCAATTAATAATAACATTAACTGATTTATAAATACTAAAATATATTTTTTAAAAGCTTAAAAACAATCTTTAGGAATTTTTTGAATTAATAATAAATAATTTAGATTTTATTTAACTATTTATAAATAAAATCAATTGATTAAAGGATTTAATCAATTAATTAAACTCATAAATAATTATCTAAAATAAATTAAAAATAATTAAATCAAATTGGATTTTTGAAAATAATAAAAGAAAATAAAATTTTGGAATTTAAAATAACTCTGTTAATTATTAAATAATTAACCAAATTAATTTTTGGATTTAAAATGATTTTTTTTGGAAATTTAAAAACTGAAATTTGAATTAAAAATAAAAGGAAAATAGCATAAACATATTTTAGAAAGGGAAAAGTGGACAGGGGGATCAAACCCGCATCGTTTGATGGGTTAACGGGTCTTAGCAGGGTCGTCAAGAATACCGGACGGAAGTTGAGGCTAGAATCCAATGGCTCTTGCCGCCTCCGGGGAGCCCCGATACAGCCTTCAAACTCGCCCCGTTCTAACCCAACTTGACGTCTACTCGATCATTGCGCCACCAGCAGTCACGTTCAAGCAACACAAACATTCAACAGACCACCGATTGTTGATTGTTTGTGTTGCTTGAATATTTTTTAGGAGTATTAATTTTATTAGCCCCTTAATTTTATTTAGGAGTATTAATTTTACTACTATAAATAGCCTAATTATTAATTATTATAATTAATAAATCAGTAAAATTCATAAAAATACAAAAATTCTCTGTAATTGGGGTCGGGAAGAACTTGAATCGGGTCGAGAATCAAACCGTGATTTCCAGTTGATTTCTTCATCAAATCGTGTGATTCCAGTAACCAAATCGAAGGTTTTGATCTGTCCTTTCCATTTCTAGCATCAATTTCACGTTTTAATTCGTAATTTTTGATTTGCAAATTCTAGGGTTTATGTTCGAATTAGGACTTTTTGATTGCAGGGTTATTTTGATGTTTTGATGATTGATATAGCTTTGTTAGATGATTTACAGTTGATTCATGGATATTTAATTGGATAAACGATGTTTGTAGAGTGATTCACGATCTCTAGGGTTTATGTCAGATTTTCAAAACATAACTCGATGATTTCTGTGAATCTTTGGTTCCTGAAAGTTTAGGGCTTTGATTGTTTGTGTTCATAGCTTTAATTTCCACTATAGAACGTTGAGTTTGGTTTACAGAATCAAAAGATAGGATTTTGGCCGGAGTTCAGTTTGATTTTGATCGGAGAATGATATACAGGGATGTTTTTGGTCGACTTTGGCCTGAAACAAACTAGGGGAGTGATTTGGAATGGTTTGGGATCAAAAACGGTACCAAACGGTGCTCGTTTGGCCTGGAACAGAGATCACCAGAGTCCGGGAAACCCACCGTAATCTGGGATTTTTCCGGTGAGTTCATCCCCGACCCGGGATGTTCTTGATGACCCGATTGCAACCCGATTTGCAACCTGGGTTTGATCTGTTTTTGTAAGGAATTGTTTTCTGACAAATGTTTCTGGATTTTTATTTTTTATTTTATTTTTATTAATTTTAAAAATCAGATTTATTTATTTTATAAATTGATTAATTAATTATTTAATTAATTGATTTATATTATAAATAATTCTGAATTATTTTAAAAAAAAAACAGATTGAATTATTTTCTTAATTATTTATTTATTATCTATTAACTATTTATTAATTATTCAAAAATGATTAATTATTTTGATAATTAATCAAATAATTTTCAATAAATCATAATAAATTCATTTTAATTCCAAAAATTATAGAAAAATTATTTTTAATTCTGAGTGCTTATGTGCTTATGTGTATTACGTGGTTAATTGAGTCTTATTTGCTAATAAGTAATACATGAGTCAGTCATAAGCGCATGGGTAGATGGTAGGAACGGTGTGAAGTCGAGTCAAGATGCAATTGAAGTACAAAATGACTTAACCAGTCTATTTTTCTAACAGAAGCTAAGCCAGCAAGGCAGGTCGAGTAGGTGATAGATGAAAGTGATCTAATTGCAGTGAGTCACGCAGAAGGCAAGTTTTTCCCCTATTCTACTTTCAGAATAGTGACATTTCTTCAAATGTTTATCACATTTGCACTCTTTTAATTCTTGTTCTTAATCACTGATACACACTTGCTATTCCTTTGATTCATATTTTATTTCGATTCTAGATTTCTCCGTTTCTTTGGATTCTTGATTCATATTCCATTGATGATACATTGAGATTGATATATTCTGGTGTTTAGAATATATCAAAGCATACCGATTGTTCCGGTTGCTAAGCGATGGACTGGATAAAGATATTTTTGTGATTGAGTGTGTCTTAATCCTGAGGACCGGGATGACTGGTGCCTCGACATGGGCCGTAGTGCCTGGGTACCCGACTGGATCTATATAATGAGATATAGATCTGTATTATATTCTGACTGATCAGCAGAATATAGATGCGAACTTGTGTCCAGTTTAATTCATTTGTACTTGCCAGTAATGGCCTTCTTTCTATTATCGTGAGGGTTATATCTTTGCAGATATACCCGGGATTACATATTCATTTTATAATACTTTAAAACTGTTTATATTTTGTGGACTTGTTGAGCAATTTTTGGCTCACCCTTTTTGTTGTCATTCACCTTATTGTTTTCAGTTAAGAAGGAATATGAAACCCATCAGGACTCGAGTGATAAAGAAGCGGGTCAAGCCTCGGGATCCTCTCATACCCAAGGTGTTGATCCCAATCCAGAAAGAAAGCTTTGAGTTGCCCGAACAGGTGGAGTGTTGATAGATAGTGTGTGTGTGTTGAATAAAAGATGAACTTAGTTTAAAATGAATTAGACAATGGGTTGTAATAAAGAGAGTTTGTGAGATTTTAAATTTGGTTTATAATAAAATAGGTAGTGGTTCTTGTTTTCATACTTCATCCTAAAAGATCCTGGTTAGTGTTAAAGGGGTTTAGTTTCATTTCTTTATTAATTATTAATCAGATTGTACAGGTTTGGTGATTAGCTAGTAACCCTCAGACTTATACCCCGGGTCTAGGAGGGCGTTACAAAAATCATCATACAAACATAACCCAATTCGAACTCCAAGAACAAAATATCGAATTTAATAAAGATTCAACTTTTGTTAATTAAATTTATATGAAAATGACGGGCTCGATTAGAGCTTCAATTTGATTATTCGAGCATCAAGAACGGATCCATGTCGCTTTCAATATCATCGAATCTTTGTGGAGAACAAAATTATACCCCCAAAATGTTCTTGAACTTTTGTTTTTAATAAAAATAAAATGAAATATAATAATTAATGAGGCTATTTATACTTTTTGAAAAAATAAATACCCCAAAATAAATTAAGGGTGTTTTTATCCCTTAATTAAAATAATTAGGCCCCAACTAATTAAGGGGAATAATTTTAAAAGCGATAAAATATAAAATTTATATCGAAATTTCCCGAAATTTGCGAATAATGCAAAGATGCAGAAATACTGGGTATTTGAAATACGAATGATTTTATAAAAATAAAAACATGGATTTTGTGGGGTTTGACGTCCCGGTGGGGTCCCGGTCCGTTTATTTTCGAAAAACAAAAATGATACTTAAATTAACAGAAAAACCCGAACATATATAAAATACATTCAGATGCACATAACCGAGATAAAACGAATACCTCGATAAAGATGCTAATAAACACATGTCTAAATTACGGATCAATTCATTTAAAACACATAACCAGTATCCCATTGGATCATATCGGATTCAAAAATAGATTACTTAGCCGCGAAGTAACTTTAAAAACGATACAATTAATACCAGATTTGGATAATTTTCAAAACCGAACTTCTTATAAAACACCCTTTGAGAAAATAATGTAAACATATCCCGTCTCTCGAGAATACGGGTTTTGTTGATTTATCTAAAAGCTTATTATATCGAAAATTTTACGCCGGGACGCGTACGGGTCAAATCGTAATCCGGATCGAAAAAGTTAAAACACGAAAAATATCCGAAATTACCAGATTAGGTTAGGAAGGAGTTTTCGGAAGAGTTTCGTGTTGTAAAAACGTAAAAATGGTTGAAGTTGGACAATTCCCGGCTTTATAAAATAGTTGTGTAATTACTAAGAAAATAATTAATAAATCAATAAATCATTATAAAATCATATAGCAATCCATAAATTACCAGAAAAATACCATAATTATCTATATTTTATTCTACACATATAAAAATCAAAATACTCAAATACTATCACATATAAACATCCCAACATCAATTCCAATTATCATATGATTCACTAAGATTCACGTAAAATCACATAAATAATTCCAAATAATAATAATAATAATATTTCAAAATATGGGATATTACATATGTGGTTATTCAGATGCTGATTTTGCTGGATGTAAAATAGACTGGAAGAGTACATCAGGGAGCTGTCAGTTTTTGGGAGGCAGATTAGTCTCATGGTTCAGTAAGAAGCAGAAATCTATTTCTACTTAGACTGTTGAGGCTGAATATATTACAGCTGGGAGTTGCTGTGCTCAGTTGCTATGGATGAGAAATCAGCACATGGACTATGGATTATCGTTTTCAAAAATTCCTATTTATTGTGATAATCAAAGTGCTATTGCTATGACAGGAAATCCGGTGCCACACTCTCTTACTAAACATATCAGCATCAGATATCACTTTATAAGAGAGCATGTTATGGAAGGAACAATTGAGCTTCATTTCGTTGCTACTGGTCAACAGCTGGCTGATATCTTCATGAAGCCATAACCTGAAGCAACATTTACAAAGCTTGTCAATGAACATTGTATGGTTAGTTGGGACAAATAAATTCTTTTCAATTTATATTTGATCAAATCCTGATGTACCTTGATCAAATCCTGAATGTCCTAAATACTGTTCTATATATTAAGCCAGGAATATTTGATGTATTTTATTATATGCATGATGAATTAAGTGAATTTATTTGCTAATTGTGCATGTATGAAAACATATATCATTGTCATCATTGCAAATCAGTCTAGGGAGACGCGCCTTAACAAGACATCTTTTGGTTAAATCATTAAGTTAACTCTACACTTAATAATTGATCAGTCCACTAGTCCTTTGATATTCCTTTCCTATCTCGGTTATTTAAACCATCATTCTCATTCCGTCAAATCACCTTTGCCAATACACAAATCATCCTCTTCACTTTCATTTCACATATTGTTCTTCTCCATCACTAAAAATGGTTCTCTAAAACATGCTCCTGAACTATGAGAGCTTCAATGTAGAGTTTAGTTGTGATGACTGGCAGCAGAAATGACACATCACTGCCATTCCTAATAAAGTATGGAACTCGGTTCCACAGGAGATTCAGACAGATCTCCTGTTCTTTGAGATGGATTATCATCTCCATCTCGATCGTCTGGAGGAAGAAAGACAAGAGGTTCTTCGTCAACAAGAACAAATTATCCGTCTTGCTGTGCTCTTCATGGAGAGTAGGAGGATCCAATGAACATCATCTTTTTCATCTAATTAGACTAGGATCTTCTTATAGTAATCAAAATTTCATGAAATGTACTCTCTTGAATTATTAATGAAATTTTGTTTATTTTACTTACAAGACCTAATCTATGATCTTAAATTATATATGTATGTTCTTGTTCTTATGTGTAGCCTGTTAATCTCTACATCACACTATTTACATCTATCTTTTGATGTTTCTTGAGATTAAAATTGTGGTTTTTTGATAAGCTTGAGTTGTTTTTTTTTAAAAAAAACACTAATGAATTTGAATCGACAAATCCTGACGATTTCAAATCCTGACAGATATGAGGTACAAAATACTGATGACATGTCAGCATATTTTTATTTAGAATATTATTGAAATATGATTTCTGAATTATTTAATGCTGAAAATGTGATTGTTTTCTTCACTACTGTTTAAAAGTGGATAAACTGTTGAGAAAGTCACACAACGTTTTACTACAAGAGCAGTGCGTTCTTTGTTGCTGATTTCGCACATTATTCCACTTTTCACTCCAATTTCTCAGTAATTATTCTCTATCATAAGTCTAATTCACTAAGCTTCCTTCTCCAAGTGTGTTACATAAAATTGAACTTTGCAAACTTCTTTTTGCACAAGATATTCTGTGACACATATTATTATACACACAACCTCACTATTCACATCTAACGAACATCTTTCCTCAACACTTACAAACATCATGTCATCTTCTGAGTTTTCACCTCTCTTCAGCCAAACAACCATTATTCATGGCAACACTTTTGGAACCAACAACTACTTGGCTCCACTTACACATCAGCAGTTTCCTCAATCTTTTATGATATACAAGATTTCCTACTCCAATGTCCAATTGGATATGCTCTCACAAATCCTACTAAGGTATCTTACAGGGCTGTAATGTAGGCATGGGATACAACTCTAGTTAATACAACACATACTGGTTTCTCTTTTGAATTTAAGGGACACAAGTATAAGGTTGATGATGATGTTCTTGTTCAAGCATTAAGACTGCCTTCCTGTGATGGTGCTCCTGACAATTACACAACTGAGCAGTTGTTTGATATGCTCAGAATTCTGAACTACAAAGGTGACATTACAACAATTGGGAAATTGACAAGAACAAAGTTAAAGAGAGAATGAAATTTCTTCTTTGATTGCATCAACAGATGTTTCTTGAATAAGACAACAAATTTTGATGCTCTTCCCTCCACTTCTCTGAAAATTGGGTATTCTCTTCTTGATTCTGGTAATTTTGACTATGGTAACACAATTCTTCAATTCATAATCACTAGAAGAACAAATGCATCAGGTGTCATAGGGTATACTAGATTTCTACAACTGACTTTTAATTATCTATGCCCTAATGTTGAATTTGATAATGATGAATTGCTTCCTCTATTTCAAATTTCTGAGAAATCTATTACAGATCATGCAAGATGATTCTAACTCTGATGATCAGATGCCCATTGAACCAAGAATAAAGACAAAGAAATCAACAGTAGAAACTCCTGATGACTCTATTGACACAACTGGAACTAAAGAGCCAACTAATGATGCTAGTGCTCTGATAAAAAAAGGTTCCATTAAACAAAGAAACTGATGAACCCAAGTACACTGCCAATAGTATGCAGAAAAGAAAAGATGAAGATGTGGTTAGGTACATCAGAAAGCAGAAAAAGACTCAGTCCTCTGCTATGGATGTTAGTCCACAAGAACCTAAGTCTCAAAGAGATTTAGACACTGGTAAACATCCAATCACACAGGAACCATCTTCTCACAGGGAAGATGCAGACAAAGAGGCTGCACAAATAATTGTTGATTTTGCTCAAGATGATATTCTCGCTGATTCTAAAAAACTGTTGCAAGAAAAGAAGGCTCATCAGGATGTATTCTCAAAGGTGGATGCAGTTATTAATGATCTTATGTTCAAGGATAGTACACAAGAACTTTCACCATTCATTACTGAAGCAACTCATATTCCTCCAGCCCCACAAGAACCATCAGTTCAAAGTACTGATGTTGGTCTAGTGCATTCTCATGACAAATCAAATCCCTACACTACAACAACTCGTGATGCTGATCAATTGACAATTCAAGCAGTTTCTACTGATGAATCATTGTTAAGAGCTAGTTTGTTACAGCATCCTGATGCTGTGTTTGTCCCTCCACTGACATCACTGGCACTTGAGGACTCATCTTCAGGTATTTCTTATTTTTCTCTGTTGTTCTCAATGTTTGTATGATTATAAATAGTCTCTTATATGAGGTTACCTCTATTTATATGACAAGCATACTACTCTTCTCAGCCACCTCTTATTTCTTTACAAAATGTGTGATTGTGCCTTTCTATGAGATTGTGTGAAAAGATTTTGTGAAAAAATTCAATTTTGAGTGGAAGTCTCCTGTTCTGGCAAAATGAGAGGTAGTTTTGAGAAAAGAATTTTATAAGTTTTTCTTTGCTTATAAACCTTCTTATGTGAGAATCATATTACTATTAAAATTAATATATTGTGTGAGAAGTGATGAGATCACTTAAAAAGAAAAGAGAGATTTAGGTGTTACAATGTTTTCTATTTCGGGATCTCATCAGAAACAGATAATTATTGCTAAGGATCCTCTCAAAGGCAAAGTTATTCTACCAAGCTCTGCAAATTCTTCTGATGGTCTGTCTTGCTCTGATTCTGTTGAAAATATTGATTTTGATGATCCTGACACAGCTCAGCTGAAGACTGCTATTGATGCATCTAAGAAGTCCAATATTGGTTCTTCTTCACATTTCAATGCTGATCCCTCTTATTACAATGATGATGCTGAGCATTTTTGAAAGGCTGAATGTGATTTTGCATGGAGAGATGCACATACTTCTATCTCCTCAGTTGTTGGTATTCAACATGCTCACAGGGCATATAATGGACTTCAAAATCCTGATCTCAAATTGCATCTCAAGGCTTCTACCATTTCTGTGAAAGGTATTCTCTCTGAACTTGCTGCTATGAAGACATCTCATACCACTTTACAGAACAAGATTGATGCTTTTATGGTTAATCCACTTACTTCAACTGAACTCATAAGTGCGAAGAAAGCTGTTAGAGCTGTGGTTCAATCTCAACAAAGCATGGATACTCGATTTTCTTCCTTGTAAGATAAAGTGTCTTCAATGGCTGATAAACTGGATGTTATGTTTTCTCTTCTTTCAGATCCTGATGCCAAAAACTGGGGAGAAGATAGCTGTCACAAAATGTACACCTGACTATATTCAATTGAAAGATAAAGATACTGATGATGATGGTGATAAGAATCCAGTTGCTAATGTAATTGCTTCTGTTGCTCAACAACCTCAACATTCCAAAAGATCTGGATCAGGACAAGGAAAGACTACTGGTGCTCATGAAGTTAAGCACAAGATTATTGTCGGTGCTCCTGAAACCGGTGATGTTAAAATCTCTAACTTAGCAGATGCTAAAGGATTATTCTTTCCTTACAGACACAAAGAAACATGTGAATATATTGTTCTATATTACAAAGATAAGAGGTTTGAGCAAAAGAATGCCAAAAGTGCTCTTCAGTTGATAACTGAAGAATTTCCTGATCTAACAACTGAAGAAGCAGTTATGCAACAGAAGGAGTTAATGGCTCAAATTGAAGCTGAAGCAAACACCTCCAAAGGAAGAGGAAAAAGAGGTGGAAGAACTACAAAAGCCAGAGGAAGAGGAAGAATTTCCAATACAAGTCGAGATTCTGCAATTGATTCTGCATTTATGAATGTTCTATTCAGAGAAGGTTTTGTTCCTGTACAAGGAAATGATGTAAAAGAAGAAGCTGAGAATGTTGAAGAAATGATCATTCCCAGGAAGAAGAAATCAATCGCTGACATTGCTCAAGTTGATATAACAAATACAAATGTGTCTCTTGAAGCAGACACAAATCCTGAGAAAAAGGCAAATCCTGATGATGTGAATCTGAAAGCTGATTTTGATATTGATGAAAAGGTGATCAAAGTATTGGATGAATCAATTCTTGATGCATATGAAAGAATTGACAGAAGGGAAGTTGATGAAGCTTGTAATGACTATGTGCAAAGAATTCTAAATTCAAAGAGAGAGCTATGGCAGAAATAAAAAGGAAAGATTCATGATTTATCTACAAGCTATGGTCCTCTTAGCAAGAAGGATAAAAGATGGAAAGATATCTACTCATTTAGTTATCCTAAAGGATTCATGCATATTGATTTTGTGTCAGCAAGACTAGGGGATCCTACTCCAGAACTGGAGAATGTTAATAAGTCCATCAAAAAACCTTCTTGGGTGTAACATAATGAAAAACTAAAGCTTATCAAAACTCGTATGAGAGGAGGTATTGGTCATTCTAGAATGGAAACTTCGAGGTCTGATTTACTTGACACAGATACTCTGACTGACAATCTTGGTGAGAATATTACTCCTTCACATCTTGAGAAAGTTAAAGCTGTAAAGATTGTCTATAGAAAGATAAATAATAACGATGTCAGAGAGGAGATTCCGTACTTCTTGAGAGATGGTAGAGTGCATAGCTTTACTCTGCAGCAACTCTTGATGAAGACTGTGATAGAGTTGAAATATATTCACTATCTTCTTAGAATTAAGGATAATATCACCAGAAACCAGTCTTCTATGATACTTGAGAGTATCAGAAGAAAAGTCATGACCAGAGAAGATAAATACAATGGTGATTATATTCCTATGTACAGAACTTACACTGGTCAAGAAATGAAGACGAAAAAGGGAGCTGCGGTTCTGAAAGTTTTTCTCAATAATCCTCAGTTATCTTGTAGTCTTGATCATGAAGATGTGAGTTTAAGCTTTATGTTAATTGGTGATCTTGAAATAACTAAGAGTTTAATTTCTAAATTAAGATCATCCATTTATCAGCTTGGGGAAGATACTAAAGAAAAGAAAGAGTAGAAGAAAAAGCTTGTCAAAGTCCTTCAAGATAAGTTGGAATAAAGGTTAAATAAATTTCTAGAAATAACTGTCAGTTATCTTAGGATACTGAAGTAAACCTTATTCCTTGTACATTTTGTAACTTGGTTTTGGCATCATTGAGAATGGAATTTGTGCTTCATTACATTAAGTATAAATTAGGGGAGATTGTTACGTGCTGATTCTCAATGATCAGAAGAAGCTCCGGATCTGGCTATTCTGGATGTCATCAGGATTTGATGTGCCATCAGGATTTGATCCCATCAGTATCTGCAGAAGCATCAGTATTTGAAGAGCATTCTGTTGTGAAGATTGAGTCTATTCCTTATTTTGAGGGATGGATATCTGTTCGTTCTGAGTGATAGGACTTTGTATATTCACTTAGAGATATGTATCATTTTCTGTTAGTATTTGATAATGCATATCCTAGACTGATTTGTTGCAGCTGTGTATTATATAAACACAGTTTAGGTCATCACATAGTGATTAACTCGAGCATTGTACGACTTAGCAGCTCTCAAGAACATAAGTATTTCTTGAGAGAGTTTGTAACAGTTTTTATCAAAAATATAAAGAACTGTTATATTTTTATACTTGTTCGAAACATTTATATAATTGTATCAAAACCCCTTAAACAATTGTATCTTTACTGGGCAACAATCAGTGAATTGTTGAAATAAAAGATAGTGATGCCTTGAGATGCCAGAAAAAGATAATTGCGTTTCTACGAGTGTGACTAACGGCTAAAAACCAAAAGGCAAGTATCCCTATCATCACTTATTGTTCAAGTGATATCTATGTTGAAAGCTAATTATGCAAGTATTGCTTTTCCTATTCCCAGTTAAGAATAGATAAATGTTTTACATATCGCTGAATTAAATGCTTATTATGCAAGTACTCTTCTGCTATTCTATGTTCTGAATAGTTAAATGTTTTTACTTATCAAATTAATGGATTTATAAATGTTTTGGATTTTGAGGAAAACGATTTGGTTTTGAGAGTATTTCTACCCAAGTGAATGGGGGAATAAAAGTTTATAAGGGTGTCGAGTATTATGACTCCTTTCAATAATTTTTTTTTAAGATTGGATGGTTGCGTAAGAGGCCGTGGAGGCGGTCCAACGTGAGCTATATGTTGTACGGGTTATAACACCTTGCTAGGCCGATATGTGCCTTGGGTACCCCTTTGTTTAGTTGGATATGCTTCGGCATACCGGTGTTGCTCCACGGCTGATCACCGGCGGCAACACACCAGTCGTTCGAGGATTCCAATCTAAATTATCATATTTTTTTGATAATCTTATAAGGAATGACTTATAAGTGTTTTGGTTTTGAAAAAAAAGAGAGGGTGAAATGCAGTTTTGATTCAGTGTCTGCTTGATGTGGATATTTAGTTTGTTGTTAAATATCAAAGGTGGTATTAGTATAGATGATTGATGTTGACTTCAGTATGGGATGTTGTGAGCATCAAAGTTTGTATTGATATCTAATTTGATATGACAACAAAATGAGTATTAATATCAAGAGTTCGGTTTTGGGTAAAGTTTATGATTCAATCCATAATCATTGTTTCATGTTATTATTGTTTACGATATTTCCGTAAACACTGTTTTACAAGTTTTATTCCATCAAGATTCAAAGTATTGCTGAAGCATTTCGCTCAAAAATATCAAAATGGCTTTGAATAGAACTAAGGAACCAATTTTGGGGTTCCTCAACTAAAATTTTATGATTCAGCAATTATGATTTTTAAAAGGTTCTGCGCTATTGCAGATATCGGTTTAATATCAAAAAGACCCTATATATATTATAATGAACTTGCTGAGCATTTCTTTCGCTCATACTTTCCTATTTCAAATTTAACCTACAGTGAGGATTAGCTTGCGCTATTTAGTCGCGTAATTCGAGGATGCAAAAAAGAAGCTCTTGGAAGGTGGTTGGTCCAGGGTTTGCGGGCTAGTGTAAGTTCTGTTATGAAAAGTTGTTTATATTATATTATATTATATTATAATTGTGTTATTTTATATTTGGGCCTAGTATACTTCTTTTCGAAGTTATACTAGCGGGTTAGTATTGAATTGGAATTTGTTGAAAAGAGTTTTAAAAGGAAGTGAAAATTATTTATGGAATTTGGAATTCTTATTTCAAGAACTGTAACCTTAAAAGATTTTGGATTAGTTTGGGGTCATAGATGCTAAATATCTTCCGCTTGCATTTGCATTTTTATTTAACAGGTTAATTTGGATTGAGGTTTTATAGTGATGACCAAATCCTCTGACCCCGAATTTGGGGACGTTACAGGTTGGTATCAGAGCTGAGGTTATAGTAAACTAGAAACGAGAGTGTGTAGGAGTGTGTATAGCTACGTAAGGACCTTTAAGCTCATATCGAGTTCCTGTTGGACTATTGGATATAGTACCAATGAGTAAGTTAAGATAAGCACATTCGTTTGAGATGGTTGTATGGAGCTAGACAAAACTCCTGGCAATTGCAAACGTCTATTGTGGAATCTTCCAAGGCTACTACGATTCGACGATGATGAAGATTATCGATATCCTTAGAACGTGAAGAAGTGTCTAGAATCAGATGGCGAGTCAATAGAAGTGTTTAAATATAAGATAAGTGTTCAGACTTTGGCAATACCTTCTTTTTCTATAACTTCTTCTACCATCTCTCAAAAAGAGGTATCTGTTAAATGACATAATCCATAACACCCATTTTCAATCACGTATCGTGCCAGAGGCTGTAATGAAACCTATTTTCAGGTTTTGAAAGCTCTGTCAAGTTATGATAATTTAACTTCCACTTTTCTTATATGGTGGATAGTTTCTTGATGATGTGACACCACTTGCTCATTTTGTGCCAGAATTTTATTCTCTTGATTTTATTTCCTTCAGAATTGTAATATCCAGGAAAATTATGTGAATATTTTGTGTTAAATAAATAAACATTATGTGGTTATATAAATTAAAATGTTTATTGTTATGATACTACGTGTTTTAAAATGCTATTTGTGTTTCTGTGCGGTTCAGAATTTTTTTCAAGTTATTAATATGTGTTTAAACTGCAATTATATGAATCGATCTGTAATCGGGACGCATGTTTATTAGCTTCTTTATCGAGGTACTCGTTTTATCTCATTTTATGTACGTTTGATAGTATTTTACGTGTTTTTGGAATTTTCTGTTAATTTAAGTATCGTTTTTTTTTCGAAAATGAACGGACCGGGACCCCACCGGGACGTTAAAGTCCATACAATTCGTGTTTTTATTTTTATAGAATTATCTGTATTTCAAATACCTCGTGTTTTCAGTATTTTTGAATTATTCACAATTTTGGGGAAATTTTGATATTTATTATTTTTAAAGTTATTCCCCGCAAATTATTAATCTTGGACTTTTATTTTAAAATATGAGATCGAGTCACCGATTTGTGATTTATCGGGATTAATTACGCGAGTATAAATAACCTTCATATTTATCTATATATTTATATATAAATATAAACATATATATAAAAATTATAAACAATCAGATAAGGTCGGTTTCTTTTTCTCTTTCATTTATCAGATTAGCAGAGTTTGAAAATTCAATTTTAAAAGATCAACTCATAGCAGGAGATTTATCAATTCGTTGCTAGCAATCAACATACCAAAGTAAAGCCCTGATCGAGACGATTATTTTGATACCAAATTCATCGATTAAGGTCGAGTTTCTTACTCGTTCCGTGTTCGTCGGAATCGATGAGAATCAGAACTCCTTCTTTTCGTGAATTTTTGATTGTTTTGAAGGTCGTATGATGTTATTAAGATCGCGAACTTTAATTCTCCATAAGATTTGCGTTGATTTGGTGGTGTTTTGATTAAAAACGAATTACCCCTGTTCTTTGAATTGATTTTGTGTTCTTGTTAATGTTCTTTAGTTAATATGGATAGAGGAGTTAGATTATGCATAAAGGAGCTTTAATTTCGTATGTAAACCAAAAATTTTGATCGAATATTCTGTGTTTTGCTACTTCGCCGGATAATTCCACCAAGCTCACCGAACTTGGGTTGTTGTTGGCCGGAATCAATGATTTTATCATCGATTGACCTTATTATTATGTTGATTATGTTTGTGGAATGTTTTTGGAGTAAAGTCGGACTGAAATCAGGCGAAACCAAGTGTAACACCCCCAAATCCGGGGTCGGGAATTTGGGTTGTCACGAGTTCCATTTCCCTTATCAATACTTAATCTTAACAGTCAACCAACTAGTGCGTACTGTGACCCCACAATATACACACACACCACAAGTTATAGTCTCAGAGATGAATATTAAAAATAACACAAGTCATTTTATTCCACAATTATAAGTCATTACACCTCAAAAGGGTTTCTGAATAAATTTACATATTCTTTGCCATTATTATAATTCATAATATACATAAGTATGGTACATCAATAGTTGAAAACCTAGCCTATTGGTAGTTCCTACCTCAGCTACGGCGGCATCAACGCCTACAGGAAACTGCGAAACGTTTCCTATCCGCTCGCGAATTGGGAGCTTGATCCTGTTCATCTTGTCTATCTGTTGTTGTGTGATGAAAGAAGAAAGCAAGGGTGAGCAACAAGCCCACCGAAATAATATGTATAATAATTAACAATATATGAGCATTCTCATAGTACTCATGAAAGTCTTGGTCAAGAAGAAATGAACCAAGTTGATATCTTAACGCGACAAGTCGCAAATTATTCAGTATATATATACATATATACTTTTCACAATCTTAGAAATCCTCTGACATGTATAATATATACAGAGTTCAAGTTTATAACTGTATAAAAATATCGTTGCAAGGTGATCTCATATATCTAACCTTGTCTCAACATTTTTCTGAAAATCTTTGATATGCATAAGATAATCATTTACTAGATATAAGTTTAAAAGATGAAGTTACAGGATACTCCAATATACTTATATCTTTTCTGAATACTACTTGAACTACCACCGTTCAAGTTATAATTAGTTTCAAAAGTTTATCACACTGATGAAACTACAAGATAAGACTTGAATAGATTAAATCTTTGAAATATCATTTGAAAGAAATGAAGTTACGAGATACTTCATTAAGTCCCGATATATAAATACACCTATATATATATATACATTTCATAGACTCCTTGAAAACCTCTGTTATGAAAATTATAAACAGAGTTGCAATATCCAATAAATTTGGAAAGGAGAAAACCTTGGCATAAACCTGATATCTTGCTGATCAGGCAAAGATACCAATAAGTAACCTTTTCTACTAGTAGATGGACGAATTCCCCACTGGTCATCACCCTGGCCGCAATAGGACCTTATGCTGGACTGCCACTCAGCCACTTATGCATTTGATGGACTCCCACTGAGCCACTTACACTTTCATGGACGCCCACTGAGTCCATGTTGCTTATGCCGACTCAATAGATGGACTTACTTCCCGAACGTTGGGTAAGTAATCAATTCATTTATCAAAACAACAACCTCGTTGCGAATATAAAATACACCACAGAGCCGGATCCCTCAGGTTTTGAGCGAGTATTTAAATCCCCTTTGAAGGAAGATCTTAAATATAAAAATGAGTTTTGGGATCCGCTCTAACTTTTAAAATAATTTTGAAGACTCGAAAACATTTTTAAGAATGTTTGGAGTAATGCTGATTTAATGAAATAAATCAGTCCCGATATATTAGAAAATATCTGAATATTATTATTTAAATAATATTCCCATAAGGATAATCTCTATATAAATAATTTGAAGTAGAAGTTTTAAAACTCATACTAGAAATGAATATTAAATAACCAAAGATATACTTATACGAAAGTACTATCTTTATTTGAATAATCGAAAATAAGTTTGATTATCGAAACATTATTCTTTAATAAAATAAAGAATATTATTTAGTAAATAATCGGAGTCATAAGTCCTTCGAATGAATATTTAAAATAATATTCATTAAATAGAATAAATAAAGTCATAAATCCTCGAATGAATATTCAAATTAATATTCATTAAATAGAATAAATAGAGTCATAAGTCCTCGAATGAATATTCCAAGTAATATTCATTAATAAAAATAAAGTTATCGAATAAATCTTATTCGATTAATAGTTTTGAAAACTATATCTATATCTATATATATATATATAATATACTCGGGAACATCGACTCCCGATTTAGAAATATGTTCACCTTTGGGTCCCCTATACTAAGGGTATACGCAACTACTTCTTATCTCTAGCATAGGTATTATGCAACTTATAAGCATTTGAATCAACAATTAGATATCAAGATTATGAAACAGACATGCATATATACCATATCAGCATGCTCCAATATATCGCAAGATTTGCTAATAACATTCATGCACTTATCACAAGATAATGCATATACATATATACATCACAACAACAGTATAACGGGTAGAAAACTTGCCTGAGCGACTGGGGGTGGTAAAAGTCCTGGGATGAGTCTGGTAACCTATAAACCACATATAATTTGGAATTAAACCAAAGTCTCTTATGAATCTATACTTTAACCAATTAGACTCTAACGCTCACTTTGCGCTCAACGATTCTCTTAAGTCGCTCGAGTACCCTCGACTCCACCATTTTTAATAAATTAACTATTAAGAGTTTTAAGGAAGCACCTTACCAACTGCCTAATCCACTTTACATAATTGTTTCATATCCCAATTAGTCATTTAAGGTCCTTAACCAAGGTTTCAAAGTAAGGCGAGGGGTAATGGTTCGGTCGCGAAGCGCCGTTACTTAAAACGGTCGTTTCTCCTAAACCGTACATCAGATTTAAACGAACCACATATCAAAATGAAGCTCGTAACATGAAATATCTAATCATTGCAATGGTCAAAACCTAACAGCGAGTTCACAGGTCCTGATGTTAAGAACAAAAACAGTCTAAAGAAATCGGGCATTACGACGGCTATGTTTACGCGATTACCAAATTTTATACTACTCCAATTCAATCCACAATCAACCCACAATCATTGTTACAACCAAACTTCATCCATATACTACTAAAACAGCCCCAACATCTCAAGGTTTCCACTTTATACTACTTCTCAATCATGAACTAAAAGCTTATACTTAAGTTTCATTAACTATAAACAAGATTCCATCATCCAAATCGCTACAAACCCAACCAAACTTTAAACACACAAGCATCATGCTTCTCATGAACTATATTAATCAAAACCACTCCTAAATATTCAAAGTAAAACTAGGGTTTGTGTAACGACCGAGGAATTACGCTTGTATTATATTATAATAATGATAAATTATGTGTATTATTATGTGGTTAAATGTGTTAAGTCGTTAAACCCTAACTGCTATGTGATATGTGTTGGCTATTTTGATCCAAACGTGTTTTGGATATTTATTGAGCATTTTATCATCAGTTATATATATTATATCAAAACCTGTACAGCTCAAAATTATGTTTTAAAAGCCTGTATTTCAAAGAAAATCATTGGCCCTATTTTGCCAAAAATGCCCTATCCCATATCGCTATTCTAAACCCCTAAACGTTTTACAAATTTACCTTTTTCGCGAAAAATGACTTTTCCGGACCCCTTCGGGTACTAAAAGCCCCACAAAAATCACATTTTTATTTTTATATGATCATGAAATTATCATACATTATTTTTCTTTGCATTTTTGTAATATTCACAATTTTTGGGAATTTTTGACATTAATTTTGTATTTATTGGATATTTAAAAAATTAATAATTAATACCCAAAAATTATAAAAATTGGGGCCAAATATTTTTATTAGATGTATAATTAGACCCTTAATTTTATTTAGGGGTATTATTTTCATTAGTATAAATACCTATTTTATTATTAATTATTCATTAATTAATTGTTAAAAATCAGAAAATAAAAAAAAAATAGAAAGTGGGGGTGAAGAACAACCAGGGAATTAAACTGCAGATTTGAGAGTGATTCTGTTACCTGTTTTGATCATGTGAGTAACCAAAACAAAGCTCTTGATCTCTACATTCTGTTCATACCATCAATTTCATGTTTTGATGCTTAGATTTTCAATTCATATTTTAGGGTTCATGAACTGAAATTGGGGGTTTTTGATTCTGGGGTTCTGGGTTGATTTTGATGCTTGGTATAGTTTCCTGTACTTGGTTACAATCGATTTATGTTATTTATTTGAACAAACGATTGTTCTAAGTGTTAGTTCTTAGTTTCAAGTTTATACAATTTTATTTTAGTTCGTTTTTGATTTTGTATGAATCTGAGATTATTTTGATTATAGGGGTTTGATTGTAGAACTAATAAGCTTTATTTTGATATATTATTTGTAATTTTTCGTGTAAGAATCTGTGAGTTTAGTATTTGGCCGGAAAATTGTTTGATTTGGCCGGAGAAATTGTTCCCGGAGTTATTAGGCGATGTTGTTGGCATGGGTGTGTTTCTTGAGTGATTTTGAATGAAAACCTGCAAAGAATCGATTCAAATGGTTCGTGGTTGTGCCAAATCGAAGCCGCCGGAGTTCGTGACAGAGCTCGCCGGCCGATGCTCTGTTCTTGGCCGGAGAAGACAACCTGTGCAACGGAGACGAAAGAGGACAACGGGGTTGTGTTGCTGCGGTCACGTGGAGTCGAACAGGACAAGAACCTTGCAGAAACGATGGCCTGAAAGCTGGGAATTGCTCGTCGGAAAACTCGTCGGAACCGGTCACCATTGCCGGATTCTGGGCAGCCTGGCCGTGTTCTTGAAGACCCGGGTTCGACCCGGTTTCCAACCCGGTTTCGACCCGGGGTTCGATCCAATAAAACCAAAAATTAGTTCCAGAATTATGTTTCTGGAATTTTAATTATTTATTTATATTTTATCAAAGTAAAAATCAGTTTTTAATAATTCTAAAAAGTAAATAAAAATTAGATTTAAATTCTGAAAAGTATTATTAATAATTTCTGAATTATTTTATTAATTTAGAAATTTGAAATTAGTTATCTATTTAATTATTTATTAGTTATCTAATTAGTTAATAATTAGGTAATTAATTAATAATTAGGTAAATAATTAATAAATAAGAATTAAAAATAATCGAATAATATGAATAATAATTCGTTAATTAGTTAAATATTCCGAGTAACTCGTACGTATTCGAGTCATGATTCGTTAAGTTAGAATTATTAATCGAGCGATATTTAGTCGAAGAATATCGTACTAATTATTCGTATCGAATAATTAAATATCGATAATTAATTAACGAATTATATAAGTTATAATAATAATAATAACAGTTCGATAGTTATTCGAGAATCGCGAGTAGCTCGTATTTATACGAGTAGTTGCTCGTTGAATTATGATTCGAATAATATTTATTTATTCGATAAGTATCTGTTAGGTCCCAATTTGTTTGTAGAAGGGGGGGTTGAATACAAACAGTACCGAATAATCGAATTAAATGCGGAATAAAAAAAATGTGAAACAAAATTCAAGTTAAATAAAAATATTATTAAACTTGAAAGGTGTTACAACAACTGTATCGATTACAAGGTATTAATCTCAAATCAATTATCACAAATCTAGAATAAATTCGACATGAACTTTTTCTATTTTTGCAATAATTAGAATCAAATGCTAAACGCGATTTGAGATTAAGTTCTAGGGATTTTGATCCGCTAGATTGATACACACGAACAAAAGAATGATTTCTAGTTGATTGGATTTAACTTTACAAGCTAGAAATTGTGATCTTGAATTAGCAGATAAGATGAAATATTTGGCTGCTTTTTCTCTCTGTTTGTTCTTTGACTTGTGTATGGATAGATGAACTTCTGCTGCTTCTTTTTCTTTTTAAGTAAACAGCCGAATGCAAATGAACTGCAATGACAATCCTGTAAGCTTGCATGACAATCGGTGAGACTATCCTTTTGAATTAGCAAGACAATCATTTGAACCAGCATGACTTTCGGCAGGACAATCTATTTGAACTGGCATGACTTTCGGTATGACAATTGATTGTCATACCGATTGTCACATAAGTACAATTCAGATTGTCTTGCAAAGATTAATAACAGATTTTTAATCTAATAAAAATTCTAACAAGACAATTAAATGAATTAGCATGACTTTCGGTATGACTATTGATTGTCATACCGATTGTCATACTAATACAATCAGTTTGCCTTGTTTCAATTTAAATAGATTTTTAAACCAATTAAAAACCTGAAAATCCTTAATATTAATTCTGAATTAATTAATCAATTAATTTAATTAATCAATAAATTAATCTTTGCAGATATAATTTATTTTCTTAATTAAATTATATGACTTAATTAATTAATAGAGAATTAATACTAACCTTGAGCAGCATCCAATCTTCTGATAATCTTCTGAAAATCACTGAGACTTATGAATCAATTCCGTCACTTCAATGTTGACACTCGATGTACTGTCTGGTTCATGAGTGACTAACTTCCGTGACGTTTCTTCATGTCTTGACTTTGATACTCTGATTTTCTTCAGATTGAATCCTTGTAATTAATGATACTCTGACGAGATCTCTGTCACTTGATTAAATCCACGATCTTGATTTATATCACTGAGGCATGATCAACTTCTTGAACTTCTTCCAGTGAATTAACTCCTCAAGTCTGTAGATGAACCTTGTCTCTGAATCCTTTGACAGATATTACTTTGCGAGATCTCTCTGACGGTCGATCCACTATTTACTTATTACATTCTTATTTGAGTTGAGTTGAATCCTCGAATATACAAATAGGCTATGACATATGACTTACAATCTCCCCCTATTTGTTTGTTAGACAATAACACACAAATACCTAGAGGATAACTCAACTAACAAATAAGAAAAAGATATAAACATACATGCAAAGTAAATAGCAGAAAAGTTCTGGATGACATTTAACATTTTCCAGATTCCAAGTAGATGTTCCTCTAGACTGAACATATCTTCAAGTAGTTCCATCTTCATTTGTACAACCACATTTCCTGTTGAGAAGCCCATATCTCTTGCTTCTCCCCCTATGAGAATCAACTGATTAAATAAGATCACCTTCGTTTTACCACCTCTCCCGTACAATAGGATCCGCAGATAAAAACCAATGGTACTCCCTTAACAGCTTCTTCCCTTATCAGAAAATCACCTTGTGTTTACCACCTCTCCCGTACAATAGGATCCGTAGTTACAAAAATGGTGTGGTGTAGTGTACATTTTTCTTTTTCTTCCTCCCTGCTATTTCTCCCCCTTAGTTGAGGAATCCTCCAAACTATTACTTAAGCTTTTATCTCCCCCTTAAAGAAGGAATGTATGCCGTCGTCTGAAGGAGTTCTCATATTTCACTTGGTTGGAAAAGAAATAACAAGTAGTTTCTGTTTCTTCCTCACTGTGAGTGTGTGATTGTGTTTTAGTGTACCTCACATGTGTTTCACTCTTCTCTCCACTCGTGTTTACACTCATTCTCACAAGTGTATCACTCTTCTCTCATAGTTCCATAATCCAGCTGTACCTGCAAGGAAAATCACCTTAGCCATCCTTAAAGGAGGTCACAGGTGGTGCAATGGGAGTTCACAAATCCCCATCCTTGGTAAACTCGTCAGATAAATCTGAGTCATAATCTACAAGTTGCTAGTTTCCCTTTTAGGGTTCCAGATTTGAATTCTGGGAAGGTAAACAATGATCCAACGAATTTAGCATAAAGATCAAAGTTCCCTTCTAATGTCTGTGAAGACATTTCCTTGTGACTTATCAGGTAATATCTGAATCATTGTCAACAAGTTGCCGATCTGCACCTATGTCAGATCCACTATCCGCAGATGCATCCAGGGGATTTAAGCCTGGGGAGGTAGACACTGACCACTGACATATAGCTTTTGGATCAGTATCCTCTCCTAACACCTGTAAAGGCAATTGGTCCACTAACGAACCTTGAACAATCGAATCTGACCTTAAAATGGTCGAAACTCTTGTTTCCGTCAACTCATCCTTTGTGTGTGTAACCTCTCCTTGTGCATCAAGAATTGATTATGTTTGAAGTGGTGACACTACATCGGATACCTTGGCCGACAGGCAAAATTCAATAGACTCACCCTGTTGAGAGAATAAATCTAGTAACTGTTTTTGTGCCTTTTCAGCCATTACATCTTTTTGAGAAGATGTATGGGGGCTAGCAGTTGTCTCGGTTTAAATACTACTCATCTATGTAGGAGACAGAGCTACTGGGTTGACTACAAAACCTTCCTTATGTGGTGCACTAGGCACTATCTCCCTCACGCTCATTCATACTATATTTAGTGGTAAGAGAGTGTTGGTTGGTTCTGTTTTTGTGTTTGTCTTTACAGTCTGGGATAGACGTTGTGGGTTTTCAACCTCATGACTGTCAATGAAAGAAAGTCATTGGAGACTGAACCTGTAACACAGAACATATGGTAATAGAGAGAAAATGATTTACAATAGTGATTTCAAAAGATTTTACATGAAATAAGAAATCACTAATGTAGAAAGAAGTTTGATTTTGTTTTTCAATATGAATGAGTTTTTGATAAAACATTGATCACTTAGGGTAAAGTCTAAGTAATTCTCATTCATATCAAAAGCTTACAAATATCTGCAACATAATGTTAAGAACATATCATTGACCGATACTTGTCAAGTACTTTAGATACTAATTGTTATGTTGCATAATCAATATACCACTGCACATATAAAACAATATGATTGTGCTTAGTGATAAGAGAGTTATAAATATGACGACTCTACTTATTCATATAAAATTGTAACTGCAGTTAGAGTGCCATACCATGTCCTTGACGATTGCTTGAGCAGTATACTAGTTCATACCAACCTGAAGTGAGATTGTGAAGAAGAGATTGCATAGTCCAATAGATCTGCAGCTGCAAAGTCCATGAACTGTGGTGCACTGACTTCCTCTTTTAACTCACCAATCAGAAGTACACTTGTACACATCTTACTAGAGTCCAATTCCAAGTGTAATGTGCATCAGGTGCCTGATATGTCATAATATTCTCAAGTCTCGTCACTAGTTCTATATGTTAGATACTGCTTCCTGATAATAACCTAGCACAATATACAAAATTACAATGATAACATTCCCAGCTTGCAAACAGCCATATCCCTCAGATAAACCTTTGCTGTTATCTCCAAAGGTAACCAGGGGGCCAGCTTTCTCAACCACATTTGATAGCAGGGCTCTATCTCCGGTCATATGTCTTGATGATCCACTGTCAAGAATCCACACTACCGGTTACACCTGTATACTGCCCTGCACTTCAAATGGATTAGACCTTCTTCGGAACCCAAACTTGGTTGGGCCCGGCATACTTGTAGAACTGACCTTTGTCAGACAAAACAACATTTTTAATTTTAATGGTCTCAACATTCTCAATGACTGAACATTTGACCTTGTAAACAGCCTTAACAAATTTCTGTTTAAGCTTAGGCACAAATGTCTCCTTTTTAGCCTTAGAAGGACTAGCAGTCTTAGACCTATCATGCTTCTTGTTATTCACATGCTGACGAGGAGTAGTCTTATCAGTAGACACATGCTTACCATTAAAATAAGCATACATCATATTAAAAGCACAAGACATACAATTAGCAACACCACATGCTTTATGAGAGTGATTAATAGCAGGCAATTTATGCATGGCAGACATGGCATTTTTGTTATCCAACTCATGTGTGTCTGAGTTAGTCTCAGTTGCTTTCACAACTTTGACTGGAACTTTCGACACACTTGACTTGGAAACAATCTTCTCATTAGCATGATCTTCAGCACGTATTTCTTCTTGAATAACAGAAGAGGTCGCATCAAATGGTTCAGCAATTGATGCTTTATAGAGGGGTTCATCAACACCCTTAAGCACATATGGTACTTCCCTCCCTTTAGCACATACATGAGGAGGGGAGTTTATGCCTAATTCTCCAATAGCAGCATTGTAATCATAACCTATTCCAGATGTTTGATTAACAGCTTGCTTACTGTAGAACTCTTTAGCCTTCGAACAAGAATTGAAGTAGGCTCTAACCTTAGTCTCAAGACCGGTGATCTTGTCTTTGAGAATAGTTTCGAGTTTTCTATAACAGTCAACTCTATTCTCTAGAAAAGATACCTGTTCTTTTAATTTGTCTTGATTAATGTGCACAAGTCTTAATTCATTGACCTCTTTCTCAAGGTCTGTGATCTGTAAACTTAACAGTTCATTATCACGACGTGCACAATCTAAGTTACCTCTTAGATGATAAACCATTTCAGCATCAGAAAGTTTTACCTCTATTCTTGATGATGAAGCTTTTCCATCAATAGCCATAAGAGCAAGATTTCCTTCATCTTCATCTTCACTGTCAGTATCATCCCACCTTCTTCCCTTTGCCAGATAAGCCCTTTCAGAGTTCTTTCTTACTTGCTTTGGCTTCCTACATTCTGTGGCAAAGTGTCCCAACTCATTGCAGTTATAGCATCTAATGGTGCTTCGATCAACCATCCCTGTTTTATACCCACCACTGCTGGTGTTAGAGGATGAAGATCCACCTTTCTGGAATTTGTTGTAGTTGGACTTGTACTTAAGCTTGGGATTCCTCCTGAATCTGACATGGGAGAATCTCTTGACAATTTGGGCCATTGATTCATCTTCCAATTGCTCCAGCTCTTCCAAGGAATAAAAATCATCACTTGATTGATTTGTAGTAGGAGGATCATATTCTGCTACTAACTCATTTTCCTCACCCTTGGAAAACTGTACCATTCTTTCTAACTGTTGAGATTGTTGTTGTTGTTGACCTTCAGCTACAAGTGCAGTAGATGTGCTGACCATTCTATCCTTCGCGTAGACTAACTTCTGTTGAATCTGCTCCAACTCATAGGTTTTTAACACTCCATAGAGCCTGTCCAAAGAAATCTCACTCAGATCTCTAGCTTCTCTAATGGCAGTGATTCTATGTTCAAGATGAGCTGGCAGTGTTAAAAGGAACTTTTTGTTGACCTCCCTGATTGAATAATACTTTCCATTGATGTTCAGGTTGTTGATCAACGCATTGTACCTCTCAAACACTTCAGTAATTCCTTCTCCTGGATTTGATTTGAAATGTTCATATTCAGAGGTTAGGATTTCCAACTTGTTCTCCCTAACTTCCTCTGTGCCTTCATTAATCACCTCAATAGTTTCCCACATGTGTTTGGAATTTTTACAGTTCATCACATGTCTGTTCATCAAGGGATCAAGGGAATCAATTAATATTAATTGAAGGCTGGCATCCAAGGAGGCTTCTTCCTTCTCAGCAGGAGTAAAATCTTCAGGCTCTTTTGGATAGGTTCTAGCTTCAGTAGTCACCACACCATCTATTATTACCTCCGGTTCAATAACCATCGGAGTTTTTATACCCTTCTTTAACAAGTTTGAATATTTGGGATTTGCAACTTGTAAAAATAATAGCATCTTCTTCTTCCACATGATATAATTCTCTTTATCAAATTGTGGAATTTTAACGGTTCCAACTTTATGTGAAGTCACTATGAATTTTTGAATAAATAAAAATTCAAGGAGTTGAAAAATCACAAAAGTCTAGGATCTTGATTTGTTCGTTAATCAGAAGGCTCTGATACCAATTGTTAGGTCCCAATTTGTTTGTAGAAGGGGGGGTTGAATACAAACAGTACCGAATAATCGAATTAAATGCGGAATAAAAAAAATGTGAAATAAAATTCAAGTTAAATAAAAATATTATTAAACTTGAAAGGTGTTACAACAACTGTATCGATTACAAGGTATTAATCTCAAATCAATTATCACAAATCTAGAATAAATTCGACATGAACTTTTTCTATTTTTGCAATAATTAGAATCAAATGCTAAACGCGATTTGAGATTAAGTTCTAGGGATTTTGATCCGCTAGATTGATACACACGAACAAAAGAATGATTTCTAGTTGATTGGATTTAACTTTACAAGCTAGAAATTGTGATCTTGAATTAGCAGATAAGATGAAATATTTGGCTGCTTTTTCTCTCTGTTTGTTCTTTGACTTGTGTATGGATAGATGAACTTCTGCTGCTTCTTTTTCTTTTTAAGTAAACAGCCGAATGCAAATGAACTGCAATGACAATCCTGTAAGCTTGCATGACAATCGGTGAGACTATCCTTTTGAATTAGCAAGACAATCATTTGAACCAGCATGACTTTCGGCAGGACAATCTATTTGAACTGGCATGACTTTCGGTATGACAATTGATTGTCATACCGATTGTCACATAAGTACAATTCAGATTGTCTTGCAAAGATTAATAACAGATTTTTAATCTAATAAAAATTCTAACAAGACAATTAAATGAATTAGCATGACTTTCGGTATGACTATTGATTGTCATACCGATTGTCATACTAATACAATCAGTTTGCCTTGTTTCAATTTAAATAGATTTTTAAACCAATTAAAAACCTGAAAATCCTTAATATTAATTCTGAATTAATTAATCAATTAATTTAATTAATCAATAAATTAATCTTTGCAGATATAATTTATTTTCTTAATTAAATTATATGACTTAATTAATTAATAGAGAATTAATACTAACCTTGAGCAACATCCAATCTTCTGATAATCTTCTGAAAATCACTGAGACTTATGAATCAATTCCGTCACTTCAATGTTGACACTCGATGTACTGTCTGGTTCATGAGTGACTAACTTCCGTGACGTTTCTTCATGTCTTGACTTTGATACTCTGATTTTCTTCAGATTGAATCCTTGTAATTAATGATACTCTGACGAGATCTCTGTCACTTGATTAAATCCACGATCTTGATTTATATCACTGAGGCATGATCAACTTCTTGAACTTCTTCCAGTGAATTAACTCCTCAAGTCTGTAGATGAACCTTGTCTCTGAATCCTTTGACAGATATTACTTTGCGAGATCTCTCTGACGGTCGATCCACTATTTACTTATTACATTCTTATTTGAGTTGAGTTGAATCCTCGAATATACAAATAGGCTATGACATATGACTTACAGTATCGTATCAGTTATTTGTATCGATTAGTTATTTGTAAATAATCGATCTAATCGAGTAAGTGATAATAATTTGTAAATAATTTTATTAAATTATAATTAATTCTAATAATTAGGGATTAATTATTTTAAAATACAATAATTATTAATTAATTATTTAAAAATATAATTAAGGATTATTTAATTATATTTAATTATTTATAATTAATTATTAATTAATTGAATCTTGTTTAATTCATAATAATTCAACCGTTAGTCCAATTTGAGCGAAACGAAGACCCCTAGACTCAGAAAAATGAAACGAATCCAATAAAAATAATTGTAAGTTATAATTTCTTCCGCAAGAGAGTGGTCTTATGATAATTAATAGTTCGTAGGCCCTAATAGGGGTATAATTTAATCGAATAATCCCGAAAAATTATAATAAAGTCAGATAAGGCTAGTTAATGCAGGTATGAGTCTAAAATCAATTCTAAAAATAATTATAAGTCTAAAAACTGATTATGTGCTTTATGTGCTATGTGCTTTATGTGATTATGTGAACCTATGTGCTATATCAATATATGTGTATATATGCGAATCAGATAGAAACGCATGGGTAGAATGATAAGGTTACGTGATATCAATTCCAGATACACGTATATAGTAAGTTATCTAAACAACTATCTTTCCATGATTGGTTCAGTGTTAGCAAGGCAGAGTAAGCTAGGGACAGAAGGCGGTGAGTTGAATCAGGTTAAGTACGCGCGAGGCAAGTTTTTCCCCTATTCTAAATTCAGAATAGTGAATTATATTCCATTTTACATATCAATTATACTTTGATAATTCTTGTTCATATGCACAGATACATATCTATTGATTCTTGTTTCTATTTCATTTCAATTCTTGATTTCTCCCAATTTATTGAATCCTCTATTCATATTCCAATATTTTTACCCTTGTTACATATATTATGATATGTCCTGATGTTGGGATACATCAAAAGCATTCCGATTGTTCCGGATGCTAAACTTCGGACTGGATGGTTACGATACGGGCTGGGTTTTACTCAGACCTTTAATTAATAGGCCATAGCTGCCTGAGTACTCTTTATGTTGGTTGGATCTATACAGTTGGGTATAGATTCGCACTGTATCCTGACTGATCAGCGGGTTATAGTGCATATGTTGGTTCTTGTTTCCAGTCTTGTTCATTTGGCACTCGCCAGTATTGGCAAATTATTAGTCTATATAGACTCAGATGGTTGATCAAACCAGCAGCTTATTGGTTCACTTATTTCTCTCTCTTTATACTATCTATATTGTTGCAGGCTTGTTGAGCAATTTTGGCTCATCCTCTTTTATTGTTATTCCTATTGTCTTACAGTTAAGGTAGAGAATGAAACCCATCAGAACCCGCGTAGTCAAGAAGCGAGTCAAGCAGCGGGACCCTCTTATACCAAGGGTGGTCATCCCTATCCCTGAAGAGAGCTTTGAGTTATCAGATCAGGTGTAACAGGATAAGTACTATTATGGTTTGAATAAAAGTTGTGTGGTGAACATGTAGATAGAATAAAGTTTTGTAATAAAGAGAGTTCTTGAGACGGATTGTTTTTATTTGGTTTGTAATAAAGTTAGTATGTGGTTCTTGTTTTCAAATCTTAACCTTAAAAGATCTTGAGTAGTAGTAGTTCGGGGTAACTATTTCAATTATATTCCGCTTGTGCAAGATTAGTGAGTAGTTATTATTAGTAATGCCCCAAATCTATACCCCGGATTTGGAGGGTGTTATAGTTGGTATCAGAGCTTAGGTTTGACCTTTGAAAACAAGAACGTTAGGGGTAAGATAAGATAGGAAAAATAAGATAGGATGAGAGTAAAGAATGTTAGGATTGTTTGTCTATGTGATTAGAAGTTATGAGTTTAGGATTGTGATTTGATTGTTTTTGTGTTATTATTTTTATGTATATTAGATGGCTTCTTTATCATCATCTACGGAGAGGACCGAGACAGATCCAGTGGATGCACCGATAGTAGCCCCATTGTCAGAGCAGATCTTACCTCCATTGCCACCTGAGCCAGCACCAGAGATACCACTTCCCCCAGAGGTACCAGGTTTCATAGATTATTTTCCATATTTTGAGCCAGAGATACCAGATTTTCCACCACTAGAGTTCCCGATGTTCGATATTCCTGACATAATTGATCTTCCGCAGTGGGAGGATCTAGAGCCTCAGATTCCTATGCCACCAGTCGAGATTCCAGAGCTGCCACATATAGAGCCAGAGGCAGAGCCGCCAGTGTATGCGCCGATGGAGCAACCTGTCTTATTTCCTGCCCCATTAGCTATTTATGCACCTGTTCCAGGAGTTTATCAGTTTCCTCAGCCAAAGTTTATGGATGATATTGTGGTGGATGGACCATTACCTTCTCGAGGTTCCAGCACTGATCTTCGGGAGCATCATACCGTGACTTACCAGCGCTTTCAGGCAGAGAGGGAGGAGAGGATTAGATGGCAGAACCAGTGTAGGGAGATCCTTGGGTTGTATGAGACACAGACGGATGGTCCTGTCAGAGCATTACGACCGGATTATATATTGAGAGAGAGGCTACATCATATTCACCGGGTTAGTTCGCAGCAGCTTACTGATTTGAGACAGCAGGATCTTAGTGCAGAGACAGCATATCGCAGAGCATTGGGACTTACCGAGTCAGTGCTAGAGGCATTGCAGGAGGAGTTGAGCCACGTACCACCAGGATTTTGAGACCAGCAGATCAATGAGTGTGGTATTATGTATATTTTGTAGATAGAGGCAGCATAGTATTGTATGACTAGTGTGTATGAGTGTAGTTACTAACTTTGACCGATAGTAGTAGTAGCAGTATAACTGTTATATCATAGGTTTTTGTATCAAGTACTGACACCTGTAGCTGGTGTTCTACATGTATATATACGAGATGATCTTTTGCACGTTTCTTTATTTTATTTCCAGTTATTTAAGCACTTATATTTATTTCAGTACCATTGCATATTTACAAATGTAGTTTTATTTACGATCATGTTGTATCCTTATGTAAAAAAAAAACATAATACTGTTTTATCTATTCAGTTATTTAATAAGCTGTTTTATTTTCTCAAATCGACTGTTTTAATATATGTTTAATATACTGTTATTAAAGAAGACCATTGTTTATTTACCAGAAAGATGGCACCTAAAAGAAAAGCACAACCCGATTCATCGAATGGGAACACCGAGGGCCAAAACAATAATAAACAGATGGATCAGATGTTTAATCTCATGCAACAGCAAATGTTGATGATGCAACAACAAATGCAGCAGCAACAGCAGCAGTTCCAGCAACAGATGTTACAGCAAGCCGCTCATCCAGGACATCAAGTACCACCAGCAGCGCCTACGACCACTTTCAAGCAATTTCAGTCGGTGAAGCCACCGGAATTTATGGGTTCCACGGATCCTACAAAAGCGAGAGCTTGGCTGAAAGAGATGGAAAAGGCTTTTTCGTTGGTAAAGGTTGAGGAAGAGCAGAAGACGGATTTTTCTAGCTATTTCCTGAAAGGTGAAGCTAATTACTGGTGGGAATCGAAGAAAGCCTTGGAAGAAGAAGGTGTGGTAACCTGGGATAGATTCACTGATCTTTTCTTGGAGAAATATTTTCCTCGTTTTATGAAAAACCAGATGGAGATCAAGTTCCTGGAGCTGAAACAAGACAACTTATCGGTTGCGGATTATGAGACCAAGTTTATGGAATTGGCAAGGTTTGTTCCAGAGCAGGTGGATACGGACGAGAAGCGGGCCAAGAGATTTCAGCAAGGACTAAAACCATGGATTCGTAGCAGGGTAGCTGTGTTTGAATTGACAACTTATACGGCTATTGTTCAGAAGGCTATGATTATTGAAGGAGAAAGCAAAGCAGCTCAGAAAGAGAAAGGACCAGGGAATTTTCAGAATCGTTTCAACAAAAGGCCGGGATTTCAAGCTCGAGTGATAGGGATAAATAAATCATGATTGTATAATTAAATACTGCATTAATTGTACAAGCTGTGGGCTGCTAGGCCCAATAAAAAGATATATGAAACTCAGACCAGAAAGGTTAAGCCTGATGGACCAGATCAGGCCTGGTGGAATAAAAACGGCCCAAAAGCCCTGATTATTAATTAATTTCGTAATTAATTAATAAGGGAAAAATCAGCTGTTGAGAAGAGTCCCGATAAGGATATAAATCCTTATAGATTAGCCTTAAGGGGACCTAAAAGGATAAGGAATCAGCTTCCTACTTCCTAGGACTCCTAAGTCTATCCTAATTCAGAGGCTTGTCCACCAAGTCTCCTATACCAAGTCCAATTCAAGGACTCCCACATCTATATAAGGGGCCTCACCCCACAAATCAGAACTACGTTTTTTGACTTGATCCTTGGCAATCAGCAAGGTACGTAGGCATCTTGTTAAGGCAGATTGAGTCACGAAACACAAGAGCAGTCAAATCGAGCCTCGAAGCTCACGTTCCTTAGTATTAAATACAGCAATTATATATATTAGTTTTTAATCCATAACATTTGGCGCCGTCTGTGGGAAGACGCAACAACAACCATGGCGAGAACACGGAGAACAACCAGCACTCTGGAGGAGGGAACACCATCAGGGACAACCCAGGTGATTTCATCAACCGTGGAGGTTCCTCCCCATTCAACTTATGCATCTACTCAGGGGGAAGCCCAGACAGGGGCAGCTCATCCTCAGCCACAAGGGACAAATCCCCCGACTATTCAAGGTACGAATCCTCAAGTTCAACAAATACATAAACCTGTGAATTCTCGACCCGTCGGATATGAATATTCAACTATTGTTACTACTAACCCCCCTTATGGGATGCCCCTTCACCCTGAGGTTGGAGGAAGTGGATATGCAGGGCGAAGCGAAGCACGAGGGCGGTCGCCCCCCTATATACGAGGTTTGGATCCTATCCCTGAGGATCGGGAATTTTCTGGTCCATACACTGAGAGAGACTCCGAATCTTCGGATGATGAAGTGGCCCCGAGAAGGAGGCATCCTGGAAAAGAGCCAATGGCCGATGGAAGGCAACGCCCCCAAAGCACCCCAAGGGCGAATCCCCAAGAAGTGCAGGAAAAGATCAGGGCTCATGAGGCTGAAATCCAAAGGCTGAGGCGTGATTTGGAGGCTCACCAAGCCACCAGACCCCACATACCTCCTAGGGGGAGAAATCCTCCTCCTATCATAGACCTGGATGGTCCGGTAAGAAGAAGGGCTGCTGTCCCAAGAACTGATCCAAGCAATCTCCTTCCCCTTGGAGATCCTGATGATCCAACTCCACCCTTCACAGAAGAGATAATGAATGCCCATATCTCAAGAAAATTCAAGATGCCCACTATCAAAGCCTATGATGGCACGGGAGACCCCGCTAATCATGTTAGGACATTCTCTAATGCACTGCTGCTGCAACCCGTGAATGATGCTATAAAATGTCGGGCCTTCCCTCAAACCCTGTCGGGTATGGCTCAAAGATGGTACAGTCGCCTACCCCCAAATTCTATTGGATCATTCAGAGAATTAAGTCAGGCTTTTATTAAGCAATTCATCAGTGGAAGAGTCCATGAGAAAAGTTCAGCATCTCTTATGAGTCTTGTGCAGGGAGCTAAAGAATCCTTAAGAGATTACCTAAATCGTTTTACAAAGGAGGCTTTAAAAGTCCCAGACCTTGATGATAAGGTAGCCATGATAGCACTGCAACAAGGAACTAGGGATGAGTTTTTCAAGATGTCTTTGGCCAAACGACCCCCTGAGAGCATGTTGCAGCTCCAAGAGAGGGCAGGGAAGTATATCAAGGTTGAAGAAAGTATGAGGAAGACCGTAGTAAGTAATGAGCCCACTGGAGGCAAGAAACGAAAAACTGATTTGGAGTATATCGCTAAGGATAAATATCCTAGAACTGAACAAAACCCTGATTCAACCCCCAAGAAGGGAGGACCTGGGCAAAAGTTCACTGAATACGCTAAGCTGAATGCTCCCAGAAGTCAGATTTTGATGGAGATTGAGAAAGACAGAGATATTCGCTGGCCTAAGCCCTTGAAGGCTGATCCCGCCAAGCTAGATAAGGGCAAGTATTGCAGGTTTCACAAAGATGTTGGCCATGACACCGATGAGTGTAGGCAGTTGAAAGATGAAATTGAGTTTTTGATTCGAAAAGGAAGATTGGACAAGTATACTGGAGATGGAGGAGACATAAATAATAATGGAAGGAAGAACTTTGAAGATCGTAGGAGGGACCAAGATGATCAGGGGCGGAATCCCCAACCTAGAGGACCAGTTATAAACACCATTTATGGAGGGCCGGGACCTCGAGGGCCTGTGATAAACACGATCTTTGGAGGTCCAACTGCTGCTGGATTGTCCAAAAATTCCAGAAAGGCATATACTAGAGAGGTTATGCATATTGTTGGAGAAGCCCCGAAGAGGGCCAGGACAGAAGTAACATTGGATTTTGATGATTCCGACCTAGAGGGTGTGAAGTTTCCCCATGACGACCCGCTGGTCATAACGCCGATAATAGGAAATAGCCCGGTTAAGAGGGTCCTTGTGGATAATGGTGCTTCTGTGGATATCTTGCTCCACGACACCTTTCTCAGGATGGGGTATAACGACTCCCAGTTGACACCAACCGACATGCCGATATATGGATTTGCTGGAGTAGAATGTCCTGTGGAAGGGATAATTAAATTGCCAACCACCATAGGTACGGAGCCAAGGCAAGCAACGCAGATGCTGGATTTTGTGGTGGTAAAGGCTAGTTCAACTTATAATGCTATCATGGGGAGAACAGGGATACATGCCTTCAAGGCAGTCCCCTCTTCCTACCATTCAGTCATGAAGTTTCCCACCCGAAACGGGATTGGAGAAGAGAGAGGAGATCAAAAAATGGCTAGAAGCTGTTATGTGGCCTCTTTGAGGGCAGATGGAGTCGGGGGGCAGGTTCTTCCTATTGAAGATATGGATGTTCGAGAAAGTGATGAGAATAGAGGAAGGCCAGCAGAAGAATTGGTTTCGGTTCCTTTAGATCCCAAGAATCCTGAGAGGATGACTTTCATTGGAGCTACATTAGAGGAGCCCCTTAGAGGGAAGTTAGTGAAATTTTTGCAAGAAAATAGTGATGTGTTTGCATGGTCAGCAGCTGATATGCCAGGCATAGACCCGGAGTTAATTACCCACAAGTTAAACGTGGATCCAAGCCGGAAGACAGTGAAGCAAAAGAAAAGAAATTTTGCCCCGGAAAGACAAGAGGCTATAAAGCAGGAAGTGGAAAAGCTCTTAGAGGCTGGTTTCATTGAGGAGATTCAATTTCCGGAGTGGTTAGCAAACCCTGTAATGGTGAAGAAGGCTAATGGAAAGTGGAGGATGTGTATAGACTTCACCGATCTGAATGATGCATGCCCCAAAGACTATTTTCCGCTGCCTAGAATTGATACTTTGATTGATGCCACCGCTGGACATGAGATGCTGAGTTTCATGGATGGGTTTAGCGGATACAACCAGATCAAAATGCATAAGGATGACATTCCAAAGGTATCATTTATCACTGACTTTGGTGTTTATTGTTATCTTGTTATGGCGTTTGGTCTCAAGAATGCAGGAGCTACCTATCAAAGGTTGGTGAATAAAATTTTTAAGGATCTTATTGGGAAGACTATGGAAGTCTATGTTGATGACATGCTAGTCAAGAGTCTAGTAAAGACTGATCACATAACCCATTTGAGGGAAGCTTTTGAGGTCCTGAGGTACCACAAGATGATGTTGAATCCCACGAAGTGTGCTTTCGGAGTAGGATCTGGAAAATTATTGGGATTGATGGTCTCAAAGAGGGGAATTGAGGCTAACCCCGATAAAATAAAGGCAATCCTGGACATGGAACCCCCAAAAACTGTCAAGGATGTTCAGAAACTCACAGGAAGGGTTGCTGCGCTAGGACGATTCATCTCCAAGTCAGGAGACAAGTGCTTGTCATTCTTCAAGTCATTAAAGAACATTAAAGACTTTGTATGGAGTGAGGAAAATCAGAAGGCATTTGAAGAGTTAAAGAAGTATATGGGCCAGGCCCCGTTGTTGGCCAAGCCAGTTCTGGGTGAAGTTTTATTCTTGTACTTGGCTGTTTCAGAAAGCGCCTTGAGCGCGGTGTTGGTTAAGGAGGAACTGAAAGTCCAGAAACCCGTATACTATGTCAGCAAAATTTTGCATGGTGCTGAGTTGAATTATTCAGCCATTGAGAAATTCGCTTTAGCCTTGGTAATGGCTTCAAGAAAGCTGCGTCCTTATTTTCAAGCTCACCAAATTGAAGTGCTAACAAATCAGCCACTGAGAAATATCATTCACAGTCCCAAGGCAAGTGGGAGACTGATTAAGTGGGAAATAGAGTTGGGAGAGTTCGATCTCAAGTATAAGCCACGTATGGCCATAAAAGCCCAGGCACTAGCTGACTTCGTGGTGGAATGTACCATACCCAACCAAGAAGTCGGGGGGCAGGAAGATACCATACCTCAAGACAAGGGAGTCGACAATGGGGACAAGGAGAAAGAATATTGGGTTCTCTATTTTGATGGAGCATCAAAAACAAATTCCAGTGGAGCAGGGTTGGTTTTGCAAAGCCCTGATGGATTCTTAATTGAGTATGCCATGAAGCTAGACTTCCCAACCACAAATAATGAGGCAGAGTATGAAGCCCTGATTGCTGGCCTTGGTCTAGCTGGGACACTTAGAGTCAAAAACTTAAAGGTCCGTGGAGACTCGAAGTTGATCATATCCCAGGTAAAGGGAGAATTTGAAGCAAGGGATGATACGATGGCAAAGTATGTTCGCCTAGTAAGGGCTGTGATGACCCAATTTAATGAATGCCATGTTGAACACATTCCAAGGGAAGAAAATGCTAAAGCAGATGCGCTATCAAAGTTTGCTTCATCTGAGATTGAAGAAAGTTCAGGAAGTGTGTACTTCCGTGTTTTGAAGACACGAAGCATAGATGTTAAGCTTGTGGCTCCCGTAGGCTTGGGGACGTCATGGATTGATCCCATCAAGGCTCACATTCAGACCGGTTGGTTGCCAAGCGATACAATTGAGGCACAGAAGTTAACTGTTCGAGCACTAAGGTACTCTTTTCTAGCATTGCACTCTCTAGCTCCCAAGTTGATTCTTCCACATTATGATTCTGCCATAGCACTCTGACTAGCTTTATCACTTTGTTCCGAAGCACCTGCTCCTTCTTATCCATAATCTTTACTAGTTTCTCCACGTAAGTCAGATCTGGTTGCATATCCACCTGCTCGTACTCCACTATGTGTATGGCATCCCGATGATACCTCTTTAGCATTGACACATGGAACACATTATGAACTTGTTGTAGGTTCTGGGGTAAGGCTAGCTCGTAAGCCAACTTCCCAATCCGTCTTAGTATCTCAAAAGGTCCAATGTATCTTGGGCTTAGTTTCCCTTTCTTTCCGAACCTCATTAATCCCTTCCAAGGGAATACCTATAATAGCACTAGGTCCCCTACTTCCTATTCTTTGTCCTTTCGTGTCAAAACAACATACTTCTTATGTCCATCTTGGGCTACTACCAGCCGTCCTCTGATTAGATCTATTATATCCTTGGTCCTTTGGACTACTGCGGGTCCGAGCATCTTGCGCTCTACAACTTCATCCTAACATAAGGGAGATCGACATTGTCTTCCCTTAAGGATCTCATAAGGCGATATCTCGATACTGACATACGATCTATCATCGTAAGAAAACTCAATCCGCGTTAAGTGATCATTCCAAATTCTATCAAGTCTATTGCACAGACCCTCATCATAGCTTCTAGCATTATAGCTTTTGCTTCTCAATACCCACTCTTTTCCCATTCATATTATTATACTGGTTATACTTTTGCTCGTTAGCGTTCTATAACCTTTTAATAACCACGTCAACCTTAGTATCACGAACGCGTTAGATTCGGAATACCACCGCACTGATACTACTTCCTTTTGTTGCTTCCATCATCGAAAGCTTGATCTATCGTATAGAAGTAAAAGATTTTATTGAGAGATCACTATGATCATGAACACTTGTTCTATTGCATAGTTAGTACAGAAGGTGACCAGCCTTTAGTACTTGACAAGCAATTAAACAACATGTGGTATCCTACTAGGCTTCTATCACACAGATAGATAGTCATTCGGCAATACCTCCCCTTCTGGAAGGGTTGTTCTTCTCAGCTTACATGAAATGAAAAGAAGAGAAAAGAACGAACTGAAGAGAATTGTATATATGTAAAAAATATTGCCATAAAATATCTGGCTTGGAATCTACCTCTGAACTATAGAGGTTTATCATAGAAGAACAAAACATATACGTATTTATATCAACATCAAGTATTATAGCATCGTATTTCACATGCCTAAATATTTTTAATATTATGTCCATCATTCTATGGACCCATGCTCTTGCTCGAGCTTATACACAATCACCTTTGAAACTCCCTCGACATCGAAAATTGAATCTGGGATCTCATTCTAGACATCATCGTTACTAGAATTCTATGCTTGCACCGCAACCTTCCTCGTATAATAATACAACTCTCTATTGATAAGAAGGAATAAGTATTCAATAGGTAAATAATCGACTTGATTAGTCTATTAATGATAACTTATACATCACCACAACCCGATTAGTGGTACCCAATCTCAACATCCATTACACTACAACTCTCACGGTTGTAATCGGCTCATTATTCAAAGAATCATTGCTGCATTACTAGGGTCCACCACTGACCTACTGTCGTCATTTGTTTTCCTTGGAATCTTAATAGCTAACCATACGGAGTCCATACATGTCGTATCAAATTCTTCTAAGGAGTTAACATAATTACCATTCATAATTCATGAAGAACACTCCAGATTCTGACGTACTTTCATGACATGAAGCAGATAAAATTGTAGAAGAGTTTCAATCAAAGCAACGATAGCAGGTTAATACGATTATTAACCATATGTCTTTATTGGGAGACATACATCTCAAAGGTTCATTTAGTCATTTCGTAACATGGTCCTGGCTTATCTCAAGATAGTACCTTCTAAGATAGATAGCCCGCTCATGGTGATTACATGAATTAAATGTCAATCTTCCAAACCATAATACAACCTTCACACTTCAACCATTATCACTGCATTCCTCTGGCACGAGCGCCTATAATTGCTCTCTTGCACTTAGAGTGTCGGCCACCTCATTGGCCTTTCCTAATAGTAATAGTTTCTTATAATCAATGTCTTTTAACCACCTTCAACTAAATTTTCTACCTCATTTCAATCACTGCTTATGTGAAAATGCTTTTCTTAAGTCCTGGTGAGAAAGAAAAAAATCACCATTTTTCCATAAGTCATTGCCTTAGTCTTTAGATGTGAACATTGTCACGGCTGACTCTCGATCATACTTAAGACGTCTCTTATCATGGGTCCTTCTTGTTTTCACCAATCTTGACCCTCATTGGGTCGATCTATACTTTCTTATGGTTCAACACGTGCCCCACCTGGCATTATTATAATTATGTCATATTTCCTTTATCAAAATTTCTATTCTTGAGAACTTTGAATATTACCTTTTTCCTTGTAAAACCTTTAAGGTTATCCTTGAATCGCTCCTCCTGTATTCCGTAGATACAGGGCATATCAAAATACCATTTACTAATACTAGAACCATTGTCTATGTACTTCTAAAAATTTTCTCTACTGATCTTTAAAGGTTGTTGTTACTTTAGTCCTTCATTCCATACTACCCAAACTCATAATGTCCCTATTAAGGGTGAAATGCCAACCTTTATGCATTCCCCTAGGGCTCATCTTAAGTTATCGAAGTTATATCCTTAATTCCACCTTTAAAAAAATACTTACACTCTTCCATGTATAAATCAAGTCATATATCCTTGATAGATTATCTTATTCAATCATTCTCACCTCGATAGTCTATGCCTAATTTCATAATAATATCCTTATCTAAAATGAGGTCAATCCATATGGCCTCTAAAAGATAACAACGGTTATCCACTTTTCTTGCCTGATTTGGTAATGATAACAGGGATGTTCAGGAAGATATTGGTCGTGTTCAACGTGAACTTCTTTTTACTAAATCATCATTTACTTTTATTGTTTATCTCAACAGTCATCTCAATGTTGAGATAACTTCTATACTTGGTGTCTCCCTTTTTGGGCATCAAGCCACAGGTGTTACATACACTTCACATTTTTGAAGGTCACTTCCTTCATCCCATTTTCCTAAATTCTGGTTATCCTGTCTCCTCAAACCATCCGTGTTTCCTTATTAATCCATTGATCTATCTCAAAGTTTCATCGAATACTCTCAACTTCAAGGGAATTAACTATACGTATCGCTTACGCCTTCAAACCTTGAATTTATCTCATGATCAATCACCATCACGCTTACACCCTTCTCTATATTTATTGCAAGGGTTTCTTAGGGTTTCCCATACCTAACTCCCTTATCACTTCTCAACTCTATTTCCTTTATATCCCTTTATACTCCTTCCCTTTTTAGTCTTTTATTTTCGTTTCTATCACAACCATTACATGAACCAACACAACATAAGCATTGATTTCGAACATCCCGTCATTCTGGATTCGTGTCCTCAGAACTAATCTTGACAACTTTTACAACTTAGATTCATAATTCATCATACTCGTCCGCCTTTGTTTCGGCTCTAAAGCTTAAACACTATCCAAATAACCTTGGGAAGTACTTTCCCAAAAACAATTGTCTGAACTTTAATCAGTTTATTATAACCTCTGGCTCCGTGCCTTTCTTGGCCTTTCACCAACGGGTGGCCTCTCTCTTAGGGGGGGGGTTAGTGACAAAAACAGTCTTTTGTGCTTCGTCAATCATTTAGAATCTCAAATGATTCCTATATTTCCTTTAGCAAGGCTCTTGCCTCGACTGGGTCAACCTGTTCCTAGGAACTCTGAGAGCTTAGCGACTTAAAGGTCATGAAAGGATTTCCTACCGCATTGTTTCCTCAAGGTGGTGGTTGGGAATAAAAGTATAAGTTATGTTTAGACAGGTCCATGAATTTCCGTATAGGAGTACCATCTCGGGTCTCCTTTCCTTACTCGACTTCTGTTTCCTTAGTCTGAACGTTCCCTCCTCCTCCCCATAATCGGGGTCATCCTACATGTTTTAAATCCTCATTTTCCACTTCATTATGTTATGGGTTCCTTCTATCTTGATGGAGACCTCCCTGACTATCACGTTCAGGGTTTTCTCTAAATCTTATTCCTCAAACTAGCTTTCATCTAAGATCTCATCTTTAAGCTCTTGAACATTTGGAACCCAAATTCTGTAGGAATACCTCATTATTCCCTTATCATCTTTCTCGGTATTAATCTCTTATCTATTTGTTGGCTCTCTGCCTTCATTCATCACATTTTCTGGCACAATATGTTCTTTTCCAATAATTCGGGTTATATTACAATCTCAAACAGCTTTTTGGTACCGGCTTCGGTTACCTTCACTTCTATTTCCATTTTCTCATAATCTCTTATCAACTCTCCCAAAGACATTTTCTGGCACAATATGTTCTTTTCCAATAATTCGGGTTATATTACAATCTCAAACAGCTTTTCGGTACCGGCTCCGGTTACCTTCACTTCTATTTCCATTTTCTCATAATCTCTTATCAACTCTCCCAAAGACATTTTCATCTTGAGTCTCTCTTTTATACTAAGGGCATTAGCCACCATTTTGGCTTTCCCTGGATAATAAAGAATCTCATAATCTTAATCCTTGATTAGCTCTAACCACCTCCTTTGGCGCATGTTGAGCTCTTTCTGCGTGAAAATATACTAGAGAACTTATGGTTTATGTAAATCTCGCACTTTTCTCCATACAAGTAATGCCTCCAATCTTTAGGGCAAAACTATTTCCATGAGCCCAAGCTCATGGATGGGGATATCGAATTTTATATTCCCTTAATTGTCTTGACGCGTACGCGATTACCTTGCCGTGCTATATAAGAAGCACCCTAATTCCTTATGCGAACGTCACTACACATCACGAAATCTCCTTTTTCCATCCGGCAACGCCAACATAGAGGCCGCCACCAACCTTTGCTTTAGTTCTTAAAAGCTTTTATCGCATTTCTCTGTCCATTCAAACTCCTCAGTCTTACGAGTAAGCCGTGTTAAAGGGGCTACTATCTTTACAAACTTGAACGAACCTCCGGTAGTGACCAGCCAATCCTACCTCTGGTAGTTTCCCTAACCATGGTCATCAATTCCTCAGTGGTCCTTTATTCATTCTTGTCAGGATCCTCCACGGGATCCTCCTCAGCAACAATCCCTTCTAGGACAACATCCTCAACCGCTACATCCTCAATATGAACATCATCCGGTCCTGCGTTAGGACGCTCTATCAGATCCACAATCCGATCTCCAATTAGTAATAAAACATCATCGCGCTGTTGCTCCTCAACCTCAGGGTTCGGAGTCCTGCTACTATATACGATAACGAACTACGCTTCTATCACGATATTTATAAGGGTTCCCATAAGGGTTTTAACTGTCAGTACTACGTTAGGTAGCCCGACTATGAACTTGGCAAGAGTTCTTATTATCTTAGTGAACTTATTATCTTAACGTCACATCATCTCTGAGGTTTATAACGCTTGGCTCTGATACCATTTCTGTAACACCCCCAAATCCGGGGTCGGGGATTCGGGTTGTCATGAGTTCCATTTCCCTTATCAATACTTAATCTTAACAGTCAACCAACTACTGCGTACTGTGACCCCACAATATACACACACACCACAAGTTATAGTCTCAGAGATGAATACCAAAAATAACACAAGTCATTTTATTCCACAATTATAAGTCATTACACCTCAAAAGGGTTTCTGAATAAATTTACATATTCTTTGCCATTATTACAATTCATAATATACATAAGTATGGTACATCAATAGTTGAAAACCTAGCCTATTGGTAGTTCCTACCTCAGCTACGGTGGCATCAACGCCTACAGGAAACTGCGGAATGTTTCCTATCCGCTCGCGAATTGGGAGCTTGATCCTGTTCATCTTGTCTATCTGTTGTTGTGTGATGAAAGAAGAAAGCAAGGGTGAGCAACAAGCCCACCGAAATAATATGTATAATAATTAACAATATATGAGCATTCTCATAGTACTCATGAAAGTCTTGGTCAAGAAGAAATGAACCAAGTTGATATCTTAACGCGACAAGTCGCAAAATATTCAGTATATATATACATATATACTTTTCACAATCTTAGAAATCCTCTGACATGTATAATATACACAGAGTTCCAGTTTATAACTGTATAAAAATATCGTTGTAAGGTGATCTCATATATCTAACCTTGTCTCAACGTTTTTCTGAAAATCTTTGATATGCATAAGATAATCATTTACTAGATATAAGTTTAAAAGATGAAGTTACAGAATACTCCAATATACTTATATCTTTTCCGAATACTACTTGAACTACCACCGTTCAAGTTATAATTAGTTTCAAAAGTTCATCACACTGATGAAACTCCAAGATAAGACTTGAATAGATTCAATCTTTGAAATATCATTTGAAAGAAATGAAGTTACGAGATACTTCATTAAGTCCCGATATATATATACACCTATATATATATACATTTCATACACTCCTTGAAAACCTCTGTTATGAAAATTATAAACAGAGTTGCAATATCCAATAAATTTAGAAAGGAGAAAACCTTGGCATAAACCTGATATCTTGCTGATCAGGCAAAGATACCAATAAGTAACCTTTTCTACTAGTAGATGGACGAATTCCCCACTGGTCATCACCCTGGCCACAATAGGACCTTATGTTGGACTGCCACTCAGCCACTTATGCATTTGATGGACTCCCACTGAGCCACTTACACTTTCATGGACGCCCACTGAGCCCATGTTGCTTATGCCGACTCAATAGATGGACTTACTTCCCGAACGTTGGGTAAGTAATCAATTCATTTATCAAAACAGCAACCTCGTTGCGAATATAAAATACACCACAGAGCCGGATCCCTCATGTTTTGAGCGAGAATTTAAATCCCCTTTGAAGGAAGATCTTAAATATAAAAATGAGTTTTGGGATCCGCTCTAACTTTTAAAATCATTTTGAAGACTCGAAAACATTTTTAAGAATGTTTGGAGTAGTGCTGATTTAATGAAATAAATCAGTCCCTATATATTAGAAAATATCTGAATATTATTATTTAAATAATATTCCCATAAGGATAATCTCTATATAAATAATTTGAAGTAGAAGTTTTAAAACTCATACTTGAAATGAATATTAAATAACCAAAGATATACTTATACGAAAGTACTATCTTTATTTGAATAATCAAAAATAAGTTTGATTATCGAAACATTATTCTTTAATAAAATAAATAATATTATTTAGTAAATAATCGGAGTCATAAGTCCTCGAATGAATATTTAAAATAATATTCATTAAATAGAATAAATAAAGTCATAAATGCTCGAATGAATATTCAAAGTAATATTCATTAAATAGAATAAACAGAGTCATAAGTCCTCGAATGAATATTCCAAGTAATATTCATTAATAAAAATAAAGTTATCGAATAAACCTTATTCGATTAATAGTTTTGAAAACTATATCTATCTATATATATATATATAAAAATATATATATATAATATACTTGGGAACATCGACTCCCGGTTTAGAAATATGTTCACCTTTGGGTCCCCTATACTAAGGGTATACGCAACTACTTCTTATCTCTAGCATAGGTATTATGCAACTTATAAACATTTGAATCAACAATTAGATATCAAGATTACGAAACAGACATGCATATATACCATATCAGCATGCTCCAATATATCGCAAGATTTGCTAATAACATTCATGCACTTATCACAAGATAATGCATATACATATATACATCACAATAACAGTATAATGGGTAGAAAATTTGCCTGAGCGACTGGGGGTGGTAAAAGTCTTGGGATGAGTCTGGTAACCTATAAACCACACATAAGTTGAAATTAAACCAAAGTCGCTTATGAATCTATACTTTAACCAATTAGACTCTAACGCTCGCTTTGCGCTCAACGATTCTCTTAAGTCGCTCGAGTACCCTCGGCTCCACCATTTTTAATAAATTAACCATTAAGAGTTTTAAGGAGATTCTTTCGCGAGCACCTTACCAACTGCCTAATCCACTTTACATAATTGTTTCATACCCCAATTAGTCATTTAAGGTCCTTAACCAAGGTTTCAAAGTAAGGCGAGGGGTAATGGTTCGGTCGCGAAGCGCCGTTACTTAAAATGAACCACATATCAAAACGAAGCTCGTAACATGAAATATCTAATCATGGCAATAGTCAAAACCTAACAGTGAGTTCACGGGTCCTGATGTTAAGAACAAAAATAGTCTAAAGTAAATCGGGCATTACGACGACTATGTTTACGCGATTACCAAATTTTATACTACTCCAATTCAATTCACAATCAACCCACAATCATTGTTACAACCAAACTTCATCCATATACTACTAAAACAGCCCCAACATCTCAAGGTTTCCACTTTATACTACTTCTCAATCATGAACTAAAAGCTTATACTTAAGTTTCATTAACTATAAACAAGATTCCATCATCCAAATCGCTACAAACCCAGCCAAACTTTAAACACACAAGCACCATGCTTCTCATGAACTATATTAATCAAAACCACTCCTAAATATTCAAAGTAAAACTAGGGTTTGAAGTTTTATACCTTCCTTGAAGCTTTTAATCCATGAAAGATCCTTGGAATGCCCATGGAAGCCTTTATCTATGCTTAAGCTACCTTGACCTTACAAATAAAATCAAGAATCAAAAATTTGTTCTTGAAAGTTACTATTCACCCTAACCTAAAATGATTTGTTTGAGATAGAAAACCTTTGATTCAAGCACTCAAACTACTTGCTCTTCTTAGTTATGAAATATAGGATCCAAAAAAACAAATCTCTTGAATTATGATTGAGTGGAGCTTAGGTTTTGAAATTTTTCTTCTTGTTTTTCTTCAAAAAACCGTGAGCAAGGAGATGGGGGAAGAGAAATGAATGTGTTTGCTTGGTTGCTTTGTTTTTGTTGTTAATTAACGTTTTACCTTGGTAAAATTTGTGTGGCTTATAATCAACCAACAATTCCTTCCCATTGTGTCATGCTTATGTCATCCTCTTATGTCATCTTCCCACACTTGTCTTCTTCTTGTTGGTGTGATGACATCATCATCACTAACCTCTTTGATTAACTCCTAATTACTTGGCTAATGATCGTTGATCTGTTATACGGTTCGCTTAACTTTCGTTTTCATTTATCGTTTGAGGGATCATACCCGGGATCTTATTACATGGGTTCCCTTAACCTTTCTCAATACATTATATTCCTTTTATGATCCTCTCTTATAATCCTTGAATTTAAATCCTTTTTATCCTGTTACCTTATACTCAATTCTTTCGGTATCTGGTGGATTTTTAGGAAAAATCAAGTGTTCGAATTTGGATTCTGACGATCTTTACATACACTTATATACCATATAGAGTACTAATAAGATCTCAGAATAACAATAAAAGAACCCCTACAAAGTGTGGTACGAAAAGTTTTCTTATTCAGCATAATCAACAAAAATACTATTCATAAGGTTTACAAAAAGTCCAAAATTTTGGGGTTATTACACCAAGGCTCGCCGGACGTCGGAGAACCCCGCCGGAAAGTTGGGCTCACCCAGAATCCGGTCGGTGTTCATCCCGACCCGGATGAGTTTGGGTGACCGGATTACCCACTATCCGACCCGTTGGGTTTTAGTTCAGACCCGGGTTTAATCCCTGTACCCTAACCCCTAATTTGAATTGTGTTTCCAGTTTTTCTTATTTAAAAATAAATCAAAATTCATTTTTCTGTTTTTAAAAATCATTTATTTTAATTTCAAAAAAATCAATTACTTATTATTTATAATACTAAAAATTATTTTCTTAATTATTTTTAAATTCCTAAAATTATTTTCTTTGATTATTTTCAAAAATATGATTTGATTTAATTATTTATAATTTATCTTAGTTAATTGTTTATGAGTTTAATTAATTGATTAATTCATTTAATCAATTAATTTTATTTATAAATAGTTAAATAAATATAAATTATTTATAATTAATTCAAATAATTCTTAAAACTTATTTTTACAATTTTTAAAATTATATTTTTGTGTTTAAAAATCAATTAATATTATTATTAATTGATTTAATTGTATTTAATTCTTATTTTATTCCCAATAATTAAACCGTTCGTCCGATTAATACGAAACGAACACATATAGACTCAGAAAAACATTACGCTTTCAATAAAAATACTTTTGAGACCTAATTTATTTTGTATTTCAATGTCATTAGATTTGTTAACCCTTTTGAGTTAGTATTTGATCGGTAAACGCTAATATTGACCTGATTTTCATTCTAAACGCACTGAGACATATCTTTTAACAATCAGACTTATGTGTTACATGAAATATGTGATTAAGTGTTATACGAGTGCCATGATTATGTGTTACATGATATGCATGCTATATGTTTATAGTTTTAAAATGTCATGATTAGTCATAAACGATCGGCTAGATGTCAAGACGTATAGTTACGTCGATTGAGTTTGGTTCCGTTAGTTAAGATAGCCCTTTTGTTTATAGAATCAAGTAGCAAGGAGTGCGGTCAAGTGTTAGACGGAGATAGTAGCCAGCAGCTATAAGCAGAGTTATAGTAAGAGGTTATTAAGCATACCAGGCAAGTACCCTAATTTCACTTATCGTTCAAGTGACGTTTATTTCGAATCATATTATGCAAGTATTTATATATTCACTTATCATTCAAGTGATATTGACTCTGAATTTTATTGTTTAATTTATCTACTATTCTAAGTTCAGAATAGTTAAATTTTTTTACATTTCGCTACAAATTACTCTATACAGTGAAGCTTTGAATTGAGATTAGTGAATAACTAATTGTTCTGTTTATTTCGCCATTGGTTGTTGAGATAACTCTGGAGCATGAGAAATGGGTAGTTATGTGGTTAAGGATGTCATTTGATTTGACTCCTTTGACGGATTTTTTTTATTGGTTGGATGGTTGTGTAAGAGGCCGTGGCGGCGGTCCAACGTAAGCTTTATGTTATACAGGATATAACACCTTGCTAGGCCGATATGTGCCTTGGGTACCCTTTTGTTTAGTTGGATATGCTTCGGCAAACCGGTGTTGCTCCGCGGCTGATCACCGGCGGGAACACACCGTCGTTCGAGGATTCCAATCCCAAAACAAAATACATATGCAAATGTTATTTATTATCAAAATATATATTAGTTTTGATACTGTTCAGGTATTGTGGTTTGGTTTTGTTCATCAGATATATTGTTGTTATTGTTCTAAATCATAAGCTATATACTGCTTGCTGAGCATTTCTTTCGCTCATACTTGTTTCATATCCTGATTCTTTCAGCTAGGCCAGGGAAAGCTTGAGTTCCAGGTCTGACCAGAAGTTGTGTGCTTGTAGATAGTTTGGTGTATTTTCCAGGTAGACAATTTGGGACGCTTAGCTAGTATAGAGGTTTGTAATGAAATTTGAATAATCTGTAAAACTAATTAGACTTATGGTTTGTAATAACAGTTGGTTTATATTAGTGTCTGTTTCATACTATAACCTGTGATCGATCCAGTTGCATCCAAGGGGTCATATTTAATATATTATTCTGCTGTGATTATTTTATTTTGGTTTATTGGCTAGTGACCCCCAAATCTAGACCCCGGGTTTGGAGGGTGTCACAGGTTAATTTTTTTGAATTTAAAATAGATTTTATTATTTTTCAAAATCCAAATTTGATTTAGTTATTTAAAATTTATTTTAGTTAATTATTTATGATTTAATCAATTGATTAATGCAGGTTGGTATTAGAGCTACAGGTTGTGGTCACTGAAACATGCTTAGGATTGTCATAGATGAGTCATAGGAAGATCACATAAGATAGGCGCGTGTAGTTTAGCTCTTATAGGGTTAAATTTAGGTTATTGGGCTGGGTTACAGTTAAGTTGTTCCTGTTCCCTATTTTGTGTTTAGCTCTTGGCTTTTATGCCATTTATTTGCTATTTTGTTGGTTTTGAGGATGGTAAAATGTGTTGAAAAAGAGGTTGGAAGGTTGTGTTGCAACCCTATCCACCGTTTGTTGGTTTATTTAAGATTTTGAGCAAGGGTTTAAAAGGTTTGGATAATTCTTCGTCCATTTTCTTTGTGTTATTATTCTCGAGGTAATAAGCAGGATTATGTGATAATCATGTCACTTATGTTAATATGGTAGCAAGTTTATGATATTTTGAGAAAAGATAATGCTTGAGAATTTTGATATGCTAAAGAACTGCTACATATTTGACACAATGCTTGACATATTATTATATATTTTGCTTGTTTCTTATCAGAATAATGGCACCAAAAAGAAGAAGTAATTCAGGAGAGGATCGTACCGAGAGTCGGACAGATCCAGCAATTATCCAGATGTTGGGACTAATACAACAACAGATGTTACATCTTACACAGCAGCAACAGTAGCAGCAAGAAGCAGCACCACCTGCAGTAACTTTTAAGCAGTTTCAAGCTGTGAAGCCACCTGAGTTCAAGGGAAGTGTTGATCCCGTGGAAGCCAATGCATGGCTCAAGGAGATGGAAAAGGCTTTTAAATTAGTCGGAGCAGGAATTAGAACAGAAGACCAAGTTTGCAAGCTACTTTTTGAAGGGCGAGGTGAACTATTGGTGGGAATCCACGCGAGCATTGGGAGGTGAGTTTATAACTTGGGAAAGGTTTACAGAACTGTTCCTGGAGAAGTATTTCCCGAGGTACATGAAGAACCAAATGGAGATTAAATTCTTGAACTTGACCGAGGGAGATCTTACTGTCGCTGAGTATGAAGCAAAGTTTACTGAGTTAGCGAGGTTTGTGCCGGATCATGTTGACACAGATGAAAAGAAAGCAAGAAGGTTTGAACAGGGATTGAGATTTTGGATTCAGAATAGGGTGGCCATATTTGAATTGACTTCATATGTGGAGGTGGTTCAGAAAGCGATGGTGATTGAAAGTAAGAGTGACATGTCTCAGAAAGGAAATGATGGGAAGAAAAGGAAAGTAAAAACCTCAGGAGGAGGCCAACAGCAAGGTAACTTCCAGGGCCATTTAAATAAAAGGCCAGAGTTTCAGGATAATAAGAGTGTGGGATTCAAGAAACCACAGCCAGGAAATGGGAACCGTTTTTAGAATTCAAATCAGCAGAGACCCAATCATCCACCAGCGTCAGATTGCAAGTTTTATGGTAGAAGGCCCTTTGGGATTTGTAAGGCTAATGTGTTGTATTACAAGTGCAATCAAAAGGAACACTATGCTAAAGAGTGTCGAAGTCAGATTACTAGCTCAGAAGTCAGGAACAGTGTGTTTTAAATGTGGAAAGATGGGGCATATTGCCAGGGACTGCCAGATAACTGAACCAGCAGCTAATATGGCACAGATTGAAGGACCACTCGCAAAAGATCAGCCAAAGGCTAGGAAATTCAACATGACTATGAAGGATGTTATTCAGAGTTCTGACGTGGTTGCAGGTACGCTTCCAGTCAACTCCGTAGATGCTAAAGTTTTATTTGATTCTGGAGCTACAAGGTCATTTATTTCTCAAAGTTTTATCGATAAGCTGCATTGCGAAGTTAAGTTGTTAGAACAAGTGATAATGATAGAATTAGCTAATAAGAACCAAGTTTCCATCGACCGAGTGTGCCCGAGATGTGACATAGAGATAGTGGTACATCATTTTTATGCTAACTTGATACCTTTTAAGTTGGGAGAATTTGATGTTATCTTAGGAATGGATTGGTTATCGGAGAATAACGCTCAGATTGATTGTAAGAATAGGAAAGTGAGACTTCAGACGTTGGATAATAAAAAAAAGGTTATATTTTGAGGAAATAAGCAAGTGAAGAAGTTCTTAACGATAGCTCAAGCAAAGAAGTTATTGCGTCAGAATTGCGAGGCGTATTTGGCCCATGTGACACCAGCAAAGAAGTTCCAGCACTAGAAGCAATTCCAGTCATCAATGAGTTTCCAGATGTTTTTCCAGACGATCTTCCAGGATTACCTCCCGACAGAGAAATTGAATTTGCGATCGATTTAGCACCCGGAACAGAACCGGTTTCTAAAGCTCCGTACCAGATGACACTAGTGGAGATGAAAGAATTGGCAACTCAGCAGCAAGATCTTCTGGAGAAAGGAGTTATAAGACCCAGTATATCACCATGGGGTGCACCAGTACTGTTTGTCAAGAAGAAAGATGGGAGTATGCGACTGTGCATTGACTATCGAGAACTAAATAAGCTGACCATTAAGAACAAGTACCCGTTACCAAGGATCGATGATTTGTTTGACCAATTGAGAGGCGCTGTATGGTTTTGTAAGATAGATTTAAGATCCGAATATCATCAACTGAAGATCAAGCTAGAAGACATTTCAAAGACCGCATTTAGAACCAGATATGGGCATTATGAGTTTCTAGTGATGGCATTTGGATTAACCAACGCACCAGCAGCTTTCATGGATCTGATGAATCGAGTATTCAAGAAGTATTTGGATAAATTTGTGATCGTGTTTATAGACAACATTCTGATCTATTCCAAGACCGAAGAAGAGCATGCAGAGCACTTGAGGATAGTTCTAGAAACCCTATGACAGGAGAAATTATATGCAAAGTTTTCTAAGTGTAAATTTTGGTTAAAAGAAGTACGATTTCTTGGGCACGTGATTAGCAATAAAGGAGTGGAATTGGATCCAGCAAAGATTGAAGCCATAATCAACTGGGAGAGACCAAAGACACCAACGGAAGTACGAAGTTTCATGGGATTGGCAGGTTATTACAGAAGGTTCGTGTAAGATTTTGCGAAGATAGCTACACCTTTGACGAAGCTCACCAGGAAGAACCAGAAGTTCGAATGGGATGAGAAATGCGAGGAGAGTTTCCAAGAATTAAAGAATAGATTAGTATCTTCTCCAATGCTAGTCTTGCCAGATGATCAAGGAAATTTTGTGATCTACAGTGACGCGTCGTATAAAGGATTGGGATGTATTTTGATGCAGTATGACAAGGTGATAGCCTACTCTTCAAGACAGCTGAAACCACATGAAGAGAAGTATCCAACTCATGATCTTGAATTGGCAGCTATAGTGTTTGTTTTGAAGATATGGAGGCACTACCTTTATGAAGAAAAGTGCGAGATTTACACAGACCATAAGAGTTTGAAATATATCTTTACCCAGAAGGAATTGAACATGAGGCAAAGAAGATGGCTAGAACTGATCAAGGACTACGACTGTACCATCAACTATCATCCAGGCAAAGCGAATATGGTGGAGGACACTCTTAGTAGAAAAGAAATGTTAAATATGATCATTTCATCTGAGGAATTAATCAAGGAGTTTGAGAAGCTTGAAATAGAGGTCAGTATCCCGAGTATGTCTACAAAGGTGTTGTGTGCAATGTCTTTTCAACCAGAATTATTAGAGAAAATAAGAAGCTGTCAAGAAGAAGTAATGAGTCATGAACGAGATAGTTTGACAGGAGAAGAGATAGGGAGTCAAAAGGATGATAAATGGATATTAAGATTTTCTTCCAGAATATGGATACCCAACGTAGCCGAGTTAAAAGATGAAATTCTTCGAGGTGCTCACAACTCAAGATACTCAATTCATCCCGGGAGTACGAAGATGTACAGAGACTTAAGAAAAACCTTTTGGTGGCCAAGTATGAAGAAGGAAATTACAGAATGGGTGAGTAAGTGTTACACTTGCCAGCGAGTCAAAGCGGAACATCAAAGACCCAGTGGACTGATACAGCCGTTGGACATTCTAGAATGGAAGTGGGAGCATATTGCGATGGATTTTGTAGTAGGATTACCGAGGATCAAGTCAAATCATGATGATATTTGGGTTATTATTGACAGATTGAAAAAGTCAGCAGATTTTCTTCTTATCAACGAGAGGTTTTTAATGGATAAATTGGTTTGGTTATATATGAAGGAAATTGTGACACGACATGGAGTTCCAGTATCCATAGTTTCAGACAGAGATCCTCGATTTGATTCAAGATTTTGGAAAAGTTTTTAAGATTTTCTCGGAACTGAAGCTGAATATGAGTACCGCGTATCATCCGCAGACAGATGGTCAAAGTGAAAAGACAATTCAGACTATTGAAGACATGCTAAAGGTATATGCGCTAGATTTTGAAGGGAGTATGGATGAACATTTGCCATTAGTTGAATTCTTCTACAATAACAGTTATCATGCCAGTATTGGAATTCCGCCTTATGATGCTCTGTACGGGAGAAGATGCAGATCTCCAATATATTGGGAAGAAGTTGGTGAGAGAAAGATTTTGGGTCCAGAATTGATCCAGCAGACGAAAGAGAAAATAGAACTCATTCGGAAAAGATTAATGGAAGCTCAAGATCGTCAATACAAATATGTTGATCCTACCAGAAAGGATATGGAATTTGAAGTTGGTGAAGCAGTGCTATTGAAGGTTTCACCTTGGAAAGGTTTATCAAGATTTGGGAAGAAAGGAAAGCTGAGTCCGCGCTATGTTGGCCCTTTTGAAATTTTGAGGCATGTGGGAAAGGTTGCTTACGAGTTAGCGTTACCACCTCACATGCATCATATTCACAATGTGTTCCACGTGTCGATGTTCAAGCATTATTTGCCTGATTCAAGTCATATGATAGAATACGATACAATCGAGATTCAGCCGGATTTATCTTTTATCGAGCAACCAGTGCAGATTTTAGATAAGAAAGAAAGAGTGCTTATGAATAAGTCTGTGTCTTTAGTGCGAGTCTTGTGGAGGAATCCCAAGGTAGAGGAGTCAACCTGGGAGTTAGAAAGCGAAATGCGATCCAAGTATCCTCACTTGTTTTCCTAGGCTGATTTTGAGGACATGATCCTGTTAAGGCGGGAAGGATGTAATATCCGGGAAAATTATGTGAATATTTTGTGTTAAATAAATAAACATTATGTGGTTATATAAATTAAAATGTTTATTGTTATGATACTACGTGTTTTAAAATGCTATTTGTGTTTCTGTGCGGTTCAGAATTTTTTTCGAGTTATTAATATGTGTTTAAACTGAAATTCTATGAATCGATCTGTAATCGGGACGCGTGTTTATTAGCTTCTTTATCGAGGTACTCGTTTTATGTGCGTTTGATTGTATTTTACGTGTTTTTGGAATTTTCTGTTAATTTAAGTATCATTTTTGTTTTCAAAAATGAACGGACCGTGATCCCACCGGGACATTAAAGTCCATACAATTCGTGTTTTTATTTTTATAGAATTAACTATATTTCAAATACCTCGTGTTTTCGTATTTTTGAATTACTCACAATTTTCGGGGGAATTCTGATATTTATTGTTTTTAAAGTTATTCCCCGTAAATTATTAATCTTGGGTTTTTATTTTAAAATGTGAGATCGAGTCACCGATTTATGATTTATCGGGATTAATTATGCGAGTATAAATAACCTTCATATTTATCTATATATTTATATATAAATATAAAAATATATATAAAAATAATAAATAATCAGATAAGGTCGGCTTCTTTTTCTCTTTCATTTATCTGATTAGCAGAGTTTAAAAATTCAGTTTTCAAAGGTCAATTCATAGCAGGAGATTTATCAATTCGTTGGTAGCAATCAAAATACCAAAGTAAAGCCTGATCGAGACGATTATTTTGATATCGAATTCATCGATTAAGGTCGAGTTTCTTACTCGTTCCGTGTTCGTCGGAATCGACGAGAATCGGAACTCCTTCTTTTCGTGAATTTTTGATTGTTTTGAAGGTGGTATGATGTTATTAAGATCACGAACTTTGATTCTCCATAAGATATGCGTTGATTTGGTGGTGTTTTGATTAAAAACGAATTACCCCTATTCTTTGAATTGATTTTGTGTTCCTGTTACTGTTCTTTAGTTAATATGGATAGAGGAGTTAGATTGTGCATAAAAGGAGCTTTAATTTCGTATATAAACCAAAAACTTTGATCGAATATTATGTGTTTTGCTGCTTCGCCAGATAATTCCACCAAGCTCGGCGGACTTGGGTTGTTGTTGGCCGAAATCGATGATTTTATCATCGATTGACCTTGTTATTGAGTTGATTATATTTGTGGAATGTTTTTTGAGTAAAGTCGGACTAAAATCAGGCAAAACCAAGGCTCACCAGACGTCGGAGAACCCCGCCGGAATCCTGTCGGTGTTCATCCCGACCCGGATGAGTTTGGGTGACACGATTACCCATTATCCGACCTGTTGGGTTTTAGTTCAGACCCGGGTTTAATCCCCTGTAACCCTAACCCCTAATTTGAATTGTGCTTTCAGTTTTTCTTATTTAAAAATAAATCAAAATTCATTTTTCTGTTTTTAAAAATCATTTATTTTAATTTCAAAAAAATCAATTACTTATTATTTATAATACTAAAAATTATTTTCTTAATTATTTTTAAATTCCTAAAATTATTTTCTTTTATTATTTTCAAAAATATAATTTGATTTAATTATTTATAATTTATTTTAGTTAATTATATATGAGTTTAATTAATTGATTAATTCATTTAATCAATTAATTTTATTTATGAATAGTTAAATAAATATGAATTATTTATAATTAATTCAAATAATTCTTAAAACTTATTTTTAAACTTTTAAAAATTATATTTTGGTATTTAAAAATCAATTAATATTATTATTAATTGATTTAATTGTATTTAATTCTTATTTTATTCCCAATAATTAAACCGTTCATCCGATTAATACGAAACGAACGCGTATAGACTTAGAAAAATATTACGCTTTCAATAAAAATACTCTTGAGACCTAATTTATTTTGTATTGCAATGTCGTCTGATTTGTTAACCCTTTTGAGTCAGTATTTGATTGGTAAACGCTAATATGCACTGAGATATATCTTTTAACAATCAGACGTATGTGTTATATGAAATATGTGATTACTTGTTATACGAATGCCATGATTAGGTGTTACGTGATATGCATGCTATATGTTTATAGTTTTAAAATGCCATGATTAGTCATAAATGATCGGGTAGATGTCAAGACGTATAGTTACGTCGATTGAGTTTGGTTCTATCAGTTAAGATAGTCCTTTTGTTTATAGAATCAAGTAGCAAGGAGTGCGGTCAAGTAGTTATACGGAGATAGTAGCCAACAGCTATAAGCAGAGTTATATAAAGAGGTTATCAAGCATACCAGGTACCCTAACTTCACTTATCGTTCAAGTGACGTGTATTTTGGAATCATATTATGCAAGTATTTATATCTTCACTTATCATTCAAGTGATATTGACTCTGAATTTTATTTTTTCAATTTCTCTACTATTCTAAGTTCAGAGTAGATAAATATTTTTACATTTCGCTACAAATTACTCTATACAGTGAAGCTTTGAATTGAGATTAGCGAATAACTAATTGTTCTGGTTATTTCGCCATTGGTTGTTGAGATAACTCTGGACCATGAGAAATCGGGAGTTATGTGGATAAGGATGTCATTTGATTCGACTCTTTTGACGGAAAATTGTTTTTTTATGGGTTGGATGGTTGCGTAAGAGGCCGTGGCGGCGGTCCAGCGTGAGCTATGTGTTATATAGGATATAACATCTTATTAGGCCGATATGTGCCTTGGGTACCCTTTTGTTTAGTTGGATATACTTCGGCATACTGGTGTTGCTCCGCGGCTGATCACCGATGGCAACACACCGTCGCTCGAGGATTCCAATTCTAAAATAAAATACATATGCAAATGTTGTTTATTATCAAAATATATATCAATTTTGATACTGTTCAGGTATTGTGGTTTGGTTTTGTTCATCAGAGATATTGTTGTTATTGTTCTAAATCATAAGCTATATACTGCTTGCTGAGCATTTTTTTTCGCTCATACTTGTTTCATATCCTAATTCTTTCAGCTAGGCCAGGGCAAGTTTGAGTTCCAGGTCTGACCAGAAGTTGTGTGCTTGTAGATAGTTTGTTGTGTTTTCCAGGTAGACAATTTGGGACGCTTAGCTAGTCTAGAGGTTTGTAATAAAATTTGAATAATCTGTAAAACTAATTAGACTTATGGTTTGTAATAACAGTTGGTTTGTATTATTGTCTGTTTCATACTATAACATGTGATTGATCCAGTTGAATGTAAGGGGTCATATTTATTATATTATTCCGCTGTGATTATTTTATTATGGTTTATTGGCTAGTGACCCCCAAATCTAGACCCCGGGTTTGGAGGGCATCACAAGAAATATCAGCTTTGAAATCTTTCCAGTTTCATTCATTTGATTTTGGATTCCTTTAATATTCTTTTATTCTAACTGAGATGAACAACCCTAATTATAGGGGACAGAAGATATACCTGTCTGTGTGTTAGGAGTTAGATGGGACGCCATCACTTGTGTGTGTTGTGAATACATGAAGGTTAATAATCCTTAGTAGTGTCTTAATTTAGACACGCAATACCAAGTTCATTTGATCATATTGATCTCTGAGTTATTCTTTAATTTCAACAATACTTTTTCACAAATTCAGATGTTGGTCCTACTATGACATGAAATTCTCTTTTCTTTGAAATTCCATGATTTTATCATCTGAAATATTCAAAGGTATGCCAATCAAGTTGGGCTGAGCTATCTTGAACAATTAAAAGTATGGTTATGTGATGGGATTACTAAGGGCAACAGTGGATTGCAATGCGATTAGAATATCAGTGGCATATAACGAAGTCAGTCGGTTTCTCTATTTCTCTCTCTATCTCTCTTTCTTTTTCTTTCTCTTTATCTTTCTCTCTATTCTTCTTTCTCTCTCGATTAGTGAAAGTGATTCTATTAAGAAATTGGTCAAAGGATGTGGATGGAAAAATGGTGCAGAGTGAAACTTTCGTGATAACTGTTTAGTGTTATTGGAAATTTTGAAAAATGTTATGTATGAAAGATTGGAAAGTTGGTAAGAAGAACCTTAGTGCTTTCTTCTACAGATTCCGAGGACGGAATCCTTATAAAGGGGTAGATTGTAATATCCCATATTTTCAGATATTATTATTAATTGATTTATTCCTATTTTATTCTTATTTTGTTCATAATAAATAAAACGTTCATCCGTTTAATATGAAAAAAATGCGTGTAAGCTCAGAAAAATATTCCGCTTTCATTAAAAATACTTTCGAGACCTAAATCCTTTTGTTTTGAAAGGTCACTTGTTTTGCAAGTTAATTCTGAGTCGCCTATTTACCAAAAAAGACGTATTCTAACTCGATTTCAGTTTTAAACATACCCAGTCGAACCTTTTGACGAACCGAAGCATGTGTGATACGAATTATGTGATACGTGAATTATATGCTTACATGATACATGAATTACGTGCATACGTGGGCTAAGAGTCTTGTTTTTTACTGTCTTCTTTATGTACGGGCTATCGTATGGGTTGACGATAGGGTTTTGACGCACAGTTTGTCGAGTAATTATCGTTTAGATGATTAAAATTATATATTTTAATTTAGATGCGGATCACTCGAGTTGATCAGGACAAGACGTTGGATAAAGGGTGAAATGGAATGGTGTTGCTTATCAAGCTTCTAGCAATTGCGAGAGCAGAATATTAGTGAATTGTTGAAATAAAAGACGGTGATGCGTTGAGATGCCAGACTGAGATAATTGCGTTTCTACGAGTGTGACTAATTGTTATGGATTTAAAACTAAGGTATATGATTGATGTATTTATTGTAACACCCCCAAATCCGGGGTCGGGGATCCGGGTTGTCACGAGTTCTACTTCCCTTAACAACACCCAATCTTATTAAACAATCAACTACTCTTTACTGTGACCCCACAATATACACACACACACCACAAGTTATAGTCTCAGAGATGAATATCCAAAAATAATCACAAGTCGTTTTATTCCACAATTATATGTCAATACACCTTAAAAGGTTTTCTGGATAATTTACATTTCTTTGCCATTATTACAATTCATAATATACATAAGTCTGGTACATTATTAGTTGAAAACTTAGCCTATTGGTAATTTCTACCTCAGCTACAGCGGCCTCAACGCTTCCAGAAAGCTGCGGAACGTTTCCTATCCGCTTGCGAATTGGGAGCTTGGTCATGTTCATCTTATCTATCTGATGTTGTGTGATGAAAGAAGAAAGCAAGGGTGAGCAGCAAGCCCACCAAAATAATATGTATAATGATTAACAATATATGAGCCTACTCATAATACTCATGAAAGTCTTGGTCAAAAGAAATGAACCAAGTTTGATATCTTAATGCGATGAAGTCGCAAAATATTCAGTATATATACATATATACTTTTCAAAGTATTGGAAGTCATCTTCCATGCATAATATACACAAAGTCCCAGTGTATAACTGTATATATAAAAAAATATCGTTGCAAGGTGATCTCATATATCTAACCTTGTCTCAACGTTTTTTTCTGAAAATCTTTGTCATTCATAAGACAATTATTAATTAGATATAAGTTTAAAAGATGAAGTTACCAAATACTTCACTACACTTATATCATTTATAAAGCTACTTGAACTACCATTGTTCAAAGTATAATGAGCTTTCAACAGTTCGTCACATAGATGGGACTACAAGACATGATTTGAATAGATTAAATCTTTAAAATATTATTAAAGGAAATGAAGTTATGACATACTTCATTAAGTTCTGATATATATATATATATATATCCACATATACATCTTCCTTTATATATTTCCTGAAAACCTCTGTCATGTAAAGTATGAACATAATTGCAATATCCAATAAGTTTGGAAAGGAAAAGAATTTTGGCATAAACAAGATATCTTGCTAATCAGGCAAAGATACCCATAAGTAACCTTTTCTACTAGTAGATGGACGAATTCCCCACTGGTCATCACCCTGGTCGTAATAGGACCTTATGCTGGACTGCTACTCAGCCACTTATGCATTTGATGGACTCCCACTGAGCCACTTACAATATCATGGACGCCCACTGAGCCCATGTTGCTTATGCCGACTCAATAGATGGACTTACTTCCCGAACGTTGGGTAAGTAATCAATTCATTTACCAAAACTGCAACCGTGTTGCGAATATAAAATACACCACAGAGCCGGATCCCTCAGGTTTTGAGCGAGTATTTAAATCCCCTTAAAAAGGAAGATCTTAAATATAAAAATGAGTTTTGGGATCCGCTCTAACTTTTAAAAATCATTTTGAAGACTCGAAAACACTTTAAAGAGTGTTTGGAGTAAAGCTGATTTAATGAAGTAAATCAGTCCCCAGAATATTTAGAAAATGTCTGAATATTATTATTTAAATAATATTCCCATAAAGAATAATCTTTATAAAAATAATTGAAGTAGAAGTATTAAAACTTATACTTGAAACGAGTATTAAATAACCAAAGATATACTTATATGAAAGCACTATCTTTATTTGAATAATCGAAAATAAGTTTGATTATTGACACCTTATTCTTTAATAAAATAAAGAATATATCTCAGCAAATAATTGGAGTCATAGATCCTCAAATGAATATTCAAATAATATTCATTAAATAATATAAACTGAGTCATAAGCCCTCAAATAAATATTCAAATTAATATTCAATAATAAAATAAAGTTAAAGTTATCGAATAAACCTTATTCGATTAATAGTTTTGAAAACTATGACCATATATATATATATATCCATATATACAAAATCTACTCGGGATCCTCGACTCCCGGTTTTAGAAAATATTTTCACCTTATGGGTCCCTATACTAAGGGTATATGCAAGTTACCGCTATCCTCTAGCATAGGTATTATCAACTGAATCAACAGATATATATAGCAAGAATACAAAATAGGCATGCATATATATATATATATATATCATAGCAGCATGCTTCAATATATTGCAACATTTGCTAATTAACCAATATGCATCTATCGCAAGATAATGCAAATACATATATACATCACAACAACAGTATAATGGGTAGAAAACTTGCCTGAGCGACTGGGGTTACGAATGGCTCAGGACGAGTCTGGTAACCTATAAGCAACAAGTAAGTTGGAATTAAACCAAAGTCACTTGTAAATCTATACTCTAACCAACTCAGACTCTAACGCTTGTTTTGTGCTTACTGATTCTCTTAAGTCACTCGAGTACCCTCGGCTCCACCATTTTTAATAATTTAACCTTTACGAGTTTTTAGGCGATTCCTTCGCGAGTGTCTTACCAACTGCCTAACACACTTACCATAAATGTTTCATACATTAATTAACCCTTTTTGGTCTTTAACCTATGTTTCAAAGTAAGGCAAGGGGAAAAGTTTCGTTCGCGAAACGCCGTTACTTGAAACGGTCGTTTCTCCTAAACCGTGCATCGGAATCGAACGAACTACATATCAAAACGAAGATCGTAACACGAGCTATCTAGACATGGCAATGGTCAAAATCTAGCAGGGGGCTATCGGGTCCTAATGTTATGCACAAAAACAGTCTAAAGAAAATCGGACGTTACGACGGCTATGTTTATGCGATTTTCCAATTTTAAACTATTCAAAACTAACCCAATTCAACCTCAAATCAAACATACAACCAACATCCATCCTTATCACATCATATCAGCCCCAACCAATTCAATTTTAACATTCATACTTATGCCTAAGCTTGAATTTAACTATACTACATTCTCTTAACCAAAACAACAACATTTACCATTCCATTTCCATACCATTTCAATCCCAAACTCTAAATCACAAACACTAAGCTACAATATCACCATAATAATCAAAATCATCTTATTAAACATAGGAATCTAGGGTTTGGAGATGATATACCTTCCTTGAAGTGGTGGGAGGAGCTAGGAAGCCTTAAGAAGCTTTGAGAAGTCTTAGGAATGCTTGGATCTTCAAGGAAATCAAGAAAAATTTCAAGTTAAAAACTTGAAAACACTATTCATAGTCTTCTTCTTTGATTAAATGAAGAAGATTGAGAAGGAATTAATGGCTTAAACTCATGATATAGCCCTAACTAAGCATAAAGATGATTAGGGAATTATCTTACCAATTTAGGAGGCTTGGATCTTGAGTTTTGAATTTCTTCCCCTTTTGAAATAGTAAAAGCCGAGAGCAAGCTTGCTTGGAATGAGAGAATTGATTTTTTTTTTGTGTTTTGATGAAATGATTTGCTTGGCTTGGTTGATTTGATTTTGTGTTTGATTTAGTCAATTACCTTGTTGCCCTTGAATTTGTGTGGTTCTCATTCAACCACACCTCCTTCCTTCCCATGTCATGCCTATGTCATGTGGTGATGTCATCCTTCCCTCCTTGTCCTCCTCTCATTGGTTGGGTGACATCACTCTCTCTAATCCCTTTGATTAACTTCCTAATTGTTTGCCTAATGACCGCTGATTTGTTATACGGTTCGCTTAACTTTCGTTCTCGTTTATCGTTTGAAGGATCATACCCGGGATCTTATTACTTAGGTTCCCTTAACCTTTCTCAATACATTATATTCCTTTTTATGATCCTCTATTATAATCCTTTAATTTAAATCCTTTTATCCTGTTTCCTTATACTCAATTCTTTCCGTATCTATTGGATTTCCGGGAAAAATCAAAGTGTTCGGATTTGGATTCTGACGATCTTTACATACACTTATATCCCATATAAAGTACTAATAAAATCTCAGAATATCCATATCGGAACCCCTACATAGTGTGGCATGAAAAGTTTTCCCATTCAGCAAAAACACTATTCATAAGGGTTTCAAAATTTCCAAAAAATTGGGGTTATTACATTTATTACTAAGGAACGTGAACTTCGAGGCTCGATTTGACTGCTCTTGTGTTTAGTGACTCGATCTGCCTTAACAAGATGCCTACGTACCTTGTTGATTGCCAAGGATCAAGTCGAAAAACGTAGTTCTGATTTATGGGGTGAGGCCCCTTATATAGATATTGGGAGTCCTTGAATTGGACTTGGTATAGGAGACTTGGTGGTCAAGTCTCTGAATTAGAATGGAATTTGGAGTCCTAGGAAGTAGGAAGCTGATTCCTTATCCCATGAGGTTCCTTGGAGGCCAATCTACAAGGATTTATCTCCCCACCAGGACTCATCTTAATAGCTATTTTTCTCCCTTATTAATTAATTACGAAATTAATTAATATTCAGGGTTTTGGGCCTTCTTTTTTCCATCAGGCCTGATCTGGTCCATCAGGCCTGATCAATGTGTTAACCTTTTTGGTCTGAATATCATACATCTTCTTATTGGGCCTTGCAACCCAAATCATGTGTAATTAATATAACATTAACTACGTAATCATGATTTATTTATTCCCTATCATTTTCCCCCCAACTTCTGGGAAACAGTGACTAGGTGTCGCAGAAGTTAAGTTCGTTCGTTCCCTTGCAGGGTATCGTTTTGCGTAAAGTGTGGAGCGACCTACACATTTATAACGATTTAATTTAATCCCTATTATTTAGGAATTAACTTAATTTCCAGGAATTTTCCTGAACTCTGTGATTTTTCCTTAATTTTCTGAAATTTCCCCTCAATTCTAAAATTTATCCTTAATTTCCGGGAATTTTTCCCTTAATTCTGGGATTTTTCCGTAATTTTCAGGAATTTTTCCCTTAATTCTGGGATTTTTTCTTAATTTTCAGGAATTTTTCCTTATTTTCTGAAAATATTTTTTTTCAGGAAATATTTTAAGGAATTTCCTTTAATTATTATTTTTTCCAGGATTTTTCTTCCCTCTTTTTTCTTTTTTCTTCTCTTTTTTTTATATACCTGGTTTGACCAGGATTCCTGGTCGAATTAGGCCTCTAATTGCCCTGGTCGACAGAAATTTGAGCAAGATCCATTCGACCTCACTTCCTGGTCGAATTTCGACCAGGATTTTACTCTATATATTATTTTTTTTTTCGGCGAGCAGGAAATTTCCTTTCGGTCAGGATTCCTCATTTTTTGACCGAATTAGCCTTCTTTTAAGCCCAGGTCGACAGAATTTCGGACAGGATCCATTCGACCAGGATTTCGCCTTGCTTTCTGGTCGACAAATTTCTCAAGGTTAAGAAAAAAGGTCAGGATTTAGGATTTTGACCGAATTAGCCCTTCTTTTCACCTTACTCGAAGACATTTTCGAGGAAAAGTATTCGACCAGGAATAAAATTGAGGTTCTGGTCGAATTAGGTTAGAAAATCAACCTTTTTTTCCTATTTTCCTGGGCCTTTATCTTGGGCCATCCCCTCTTTTTGACTGGGTTCTCCTTTAATTCAAATATCTGGGCCCTTCTCTGGGCTTATCTTTATTGGGCTCATTCTTGGGCCCATTTATTCAACTGGGTTTTAGTTTTTGAGCCCATTGTTTTAACTGGGCTTCTCTTCCACCATTTTTCCTTTTTTTAAAAAAATATTTGGGCCACAAACTAGGCTTTTTGTATTTGGGCCTTGGCACTGGGCCTCTTGAGCCCAAAACACTTGGGTTTTTCAAGATTTTTCTAGAATTGGGCCTTATCCCTAAGCCCAAATTCCAGGTTCTTCTAAGGTTTTTCTGGATTCTTCCAGAATTTTCAAAAGATTTACTTTTTTTCTAGAATTCTTCCAAAGTCTTCTGGAACTTTCCAGAATTCTCTATTTTTTGGGCTGAAATGGGCTTTCTAAGGCCCAATTTGGCTTTCAGGTGCCTATATAAGAGTTGAGGGGGGGGGGAGTGTGTTTCTTCATACTTCTCATTTCAATCCTCAAACTCTCACACACTCTCCTTTTCTCCCTCCTTCCTCATTTTTAGAAAATTTCCGGCCAAGTCCCTTCCAAGGTTTCAAGGTTTTTCCAAGCTTCATTAATGGCTGATAAGAATTCCGAGAGAGCGGCCAAGATAGCCTCGGCTTCAAAACGAGGTAAGGATATCGAGATCCGCTCTTCCTACATGTCTTTGATTGATATGATTAACACTAGGGGGACGAGTATTCCTTCAGTGCACATCTCGACTCTTTTAATCATTGTAACACTTGGCACAACATAGATTACAATAAATTAAATGCACGTTATAATGTTCTTCCTCCCCTTAGATTAGTTCCAGTTTCTGGTGGTGACCGTACTTGCCACTGGAAACCCGACACTCCTTTTATCTACACAGATGCCCTCGATGTTGTGCTTAGGTTCCCTTTTCATCCCTTCATTCCTCATCTTCTAGCTGATTTACAAATTAACCCATGTCAGCTTCCTCCTAACGCTTGGAGGAACATTTTATGTTTTATGGTTTGCTGCCTTAGGGAAGGTTTTCCCCTATCTGTAGCTGTTTTTAGGAAAGTTTTTCAATGTTACAACAGTTCTTCTGGTAACTGTGGTTGGGTCTATGTTAAACAAAAGCCCAAGTGTAAGCATATCTTTAACAGTGCCTCTATTCCCTGATAATAACCAAAATTGGAGGAATAGTTTTGGCGGGTTAAGGTGGGAGAATGACGACTGGGGCACACTCTTCAGATCTTCCTTCGGGAAGGTTAGTGATGGTAGCCTCAAATCCATTCACTTAACCCCCGAGGAAACTATCATTTATAATGAGCTTACTCGGGATGACGGTACTACTACCAGCTGGACTCTCTTAGAGGAGTTTTCCCTCATCCATGTGGGGCTATCCTCTGTTTCTCAACAGGGTATTTTTCTTCCCTTCTTAATTTTATTTCATTTCATGCATTATTGACACCACTTATTTTTTTTATCTTTTCTTGCAGCTTCCAAGGAGATCAACGAGGATAACGTGCCCCTCGTTCAGGAAACTGCTAGAATGAAGAAGGCTCGTCTTGCGGGCCTAAATACTAGAGGAAAGGCTACGGAGCCTAGCTTCCTACGGAAGCACAAGGAACCCATGGTGGAGTTTCCAACTAAGGGAGTTGAGGGCCATAGTTCCCCTATCACTACTGCTGCTCCTGTCCCTGCTGCCACGGGCGCCTTTCAGCCTCTCTGGGGATTCTGTCGAGGGGATACCGTGGTTGGATCCATGAAACATGCCTGGGATTGGTCTTACCACGGCGTAACTCCCAAAGACTTCACAGATGTGGTGGCTACTCCTGACTTGGAGAGGATCAAGCTCATGGGGGCCCAGTCCTTAGCCTCGGTATGACTATTTCCTGGAATTTATCTTTCTTATTTGTAGCATTTACTTGCCTTACATATTTTTCTATTGTTTCATTTCAGTCTAACGCCTATTTTCAAGGCGCTGTGAGGCAAGCCGAATCATGGAAGAGGACTTCTGACAAAGCAGACAATGCCCTCAGGAGGCAGCAGAAGAAGTATGCTGCTCTAGAGAAGAAGTTCAAGGGTAAGGAGGAAGAGCTCGGGGAGTCCAACGCTGAGCTGGTGGTGCTGCGGGCTGAGAAAGATAAAGCGATTGATAACTATCTGGACTCGGATGAGTTTACTCAGTCCATGAGAGTGAGGGACGACTCAGTCTTCCATGGGTTTTTTAGGACTGGCTGGGACACGGCCTTGGGACCGTGAATGAGGCCTGCCCTGATATTAACCCGGCGGACTATGTCTGTCCTGATGACGAGACATTGCTGCAGAGGTTTCGTACCCGAGTAGTTGTCTCAGATCATATACCTCAGGACCCGCTTCTTCCTCCTCCTGAGTCTTCTTCCAGGCCTGTTGCGGATGATAGCTCTTCCTCTTCCTCCTCCTCCTCCGAGACCACAAAGACTTCTAGCGAGAGCGGAGGGGATGATGATATGGATGCCGAGGGCACCTTAGCTCCTTAGAGCTTTTCCAGCCCTGCGTGGCTTATTTTATCTTATTTTCGAGACTTTATTTATGAAACTTTGTAATATTTACTTGATCCATTTCTATTTATCTGATTTTATGCATGCACTTAGTTTACTTGTCTTGCCATAGAGATTCAAACATATTTTGAAAACTTTCTGAACTTCATAAATTATTGGGATTCATCCCTTATACAAGTCTTAATAAACCTCAAAATAAAGCTAAAACATGCAAATCCTAAGCAAGCAAAGCTTCAAGGTGCTTTTCAACCTACTTGTCACCTTGACAAGTGAGAATCATGTTCAATTGCTTCACACATAGTAAACCTTCAGGTTTTGTGCATGCCAAGTTCTCTGGACTTCAAAACCATCCATAGTCTCCAGCTTGTAGGTTCATCTACCTTGAACACTCTTGACCTTATATGGCCCTTCCCTATTTGGGGCAAGCTTCCCTTTCTGCCCTACACCAGAAGCTTCCACCTTCCTTAAGACTAAGTCACCTTGTTTGAAGAACCTTTCTTTAATCTTAGGTTGTAGTAGAACGAAGCCTTTTTCTGATACTCCACTATCTTCGCATGTGCCTCATCTCGTACTTCATCAATCAGATCCAGGGCTAACCTTTGCCCTTCCTCATTCTCCTCAGCATTAAAAGCTTGAATCCTGGGAGAGGAATGTGATATCTCCACAGGAACAACTGTTTCTGCCCCATATGCTAACATGAAGGGAGTTGCTCCAGTCGTGACTCTACAGGTAGTCCTATAGGCCCATATTATTGGAAGTATTTCATCCACCCAGTTATTCCTCGACTTCTCGATCCTCTTCTTTAGTCCATCCAGGATTATTCGATTCGCCACTTCCGCTTGCCCATTGGCTTACGGGTGAGCCACATAGGTGAATCATAATTCAATTTCATTCTCCTCACAATACTTCTTGAATTCCTCATTGTTGAACCTGTGTTCCATTGTCAGTGACCAGGATGCGAGGAATTCCATACCGGCACATGATATTTTCCCACAGGAATTGTGCAACCTGCTTAGTTGTGATTTTGGCCAAAGGCTTGGCTTCAATCCACTTAGTAAAATAATCAATGGCTACAATCAGGAACTTCCTTTATGCCCTGGCCATGGGTAAAGGCCCAAGTATATCAATTCCCCACATAGCAAAGGGGATGGGTGAGTTGATGGAGTCAGCATTTCGGGGGGGGGGCTGTCTAACGACAAGTGCATGCTTCTGACAGCGGTCACACTTTTTCACATATTCTTTGGCATCAGCCATCATTTCTGGCCAATAGAAGCCTAAACGGGTTATCTTATGAGCTAAGGCCCTGCCCCCCAAGTATTGACCACAAATACCTTCATGTACTTCTTCAAGAGCCAAGCGTGCCTCATCGGGCCTGAGATATCTTAAGTAAGGAACCACGAAAGATCTTTTATATAGAATCACATCTATCAAAGAGTACCTTAGTGCTTGAACAGCTAACTTCCGTGCTTCAGTAGCATCGTTTGGCAACTAATCGGTTTGAATGTGGGCTTTAATGGGATCTATCCATGACGTCCCCAGGCCTATAGGAGCTACAAGCTTAACATCGATGCTCCGTGTCTTCAAAACGCGGAAGTATACACTTCCTGAACTTTTTTCTATCTCAGATGAAGCAAATTTTGATAATGCATCTGCCTTAGCATTTTCCTCCCTTAGAATGTGCTCAACATGGCATTCATCGAATTGGGTCATCACAGCCCTTACTAGGCGGACATACTTAGCCATCGTATCATCCCTTGCCTCAAACTCTCCCTTTACCTGAGATATGACCAGCTTCGAGTCTCCACAGACTTTTAAGTTGTTGACTCTAAGTGTCCCTGCTAGGCCGAGGCCAACAATCAGAGCTTCATATTCTGCCATATTGTTCATGGTCGGGAAGTCTAACTTCATGGCATACTCAATCAAGAACTCATCAGGTCTTTGTAAAACCAAACCTGCTCCACTTGAATTTGTTTTTGATGCTCCATCAAAATAGAGAACCCAATATTCTTTCTCCTTATCATCCTTTTCTTTGTCCCCCTTATCAACTTCCTTGTCTTGAGGTATGGTATCTTCCTGCCCCCTGACTTCTTAGTTGTGTATGGTACATTCCACCACGAAGTCAGCTAATGCCTGGGCTTTTATTGCCGTTCGTGGCTTATACTTGATGTCGAATTCTCCCGGCTCTATTGCCCACTTGATCAACCTCCCACTAGCCTTGGGACTATGAATGATATTTCTCAGGGGCTGATTTGTTAGCACCTCAATTTGATGAGCCTGAAAGTAAGGACGTAACTTTATTGAAGCCATCACCAAGGCTAAAGCAAACTTCTCAATAGTTGAATAATTCAACTCAGCTCCATGCAGAATTTTGCTGACATAATATACGGGTTTCTGGATTTTCAGTTCCTCCTTAACCAATACAGCGCTTAAGGCACTCTCTGAAATGACCAAGTACAAGTATAAAACTTCATTCAAAGCTGGCTTGGCCAACAACGGGGCCTGGGCCATATATTTCTTTAATTCCTCGAATTCCTTCTGGCTTTCCTCACTCCATACAAAATCCTTAACCTTCTTTAAGGACTTGAAGAACGACAAACACTTGTCCCCAGACTTTGAGATGAATCATCACAATGCAGCAACCCTTCCAGTGAGCTTTTGAACATCTTTGATAGTTTTTGGGGGCTCCATGTCCAGGATTGCTTTTATTTTATCGGGATTGGCCTCAATTCCTCTCTTGGAAACCATCAATCCCAAAAACATTTTAGACCCTACTCCGAAAGCACACTTCGTAGGATTTAACATCATCTTATGATATCTCAGGACCTCAAAAGCTTCCCTCAAATGGGTTATATGGTCTGTCTTCACTAGACTCTTGACTAACATGTCAGCAATATAAACTTCCATCGTCTTGCCAATAAGATCCTTAAAAATTTTATTTACCAACCTTTGATAGGTGGCTCCTGCATTCTTGAGACCAAATGCCATAACAAGATAACAATAAACACCAAAGTCAGTGATGAATGATACCTTTGGGATATCGCCCTTGTGCATCTTGATCTGATTGTATCCACTAAATCCATCCATGAAGCTCAGCATCTCATGCCCAACAGTGGCATCTATCAAAGTATCTATCCTTGGCAATGGGAAACAGTCCTTAGGGCATGCGTCATTCAGATCAGTGAAGTCCACACACATCCTCCATTTTCCATTGGCCTTCTTCACCATTACAGGGTTTGCCAACCATTCTAGAAATTGTATCTCCTCGATGAAACCAGCCTCTAAGAGCTTCTCTACTTCCTGTTTTATAGCTTCTTGCCTCTCTGGAGCAAAACTTCTTTTCTTTTGCTTCATTATCTTCCGATTTGGATCCACATTTAGCTTGTGAGTAATCAGTGTCGGGTCTATGCCTGGCATATCAGCTGCTGACCATGCAAGCACATCACTATTTTCTTGCAGAAATTTCACCAACTTCTCTCTAAGGGGCTCCTCTAGTGTGGCTCCAACGAAAGTCACCTTTTCAGGATCCTCGGGAGCTAAAGGAATTGAAACTAAGTCTTCAGCCGGCTTCCCTCTATTCTCATCATTTTCTCGGATATCCAGATCTTCAATAGGCAGAACTTGCCCCCCAACTCCATCTGCCCTCAAAGAGGCTACATAACAACTTCTAGCCATTTTTTGATCTCCTTTCTCTTCTCCAATCCCATTCCGGGTGAGAAACTTCATAACTGAATAGTAGGAAGAAGGGACTGCCTTGAAGGCATGTATCCCCGTTCTCCCCATGATAGCATTATAAGTTGAACTAGCCTTTACCACCTCAAAGTCCAAAATCTGTGTTGCTTGCCTTGGTTCCTGACTTATGGTGGTTGGCAACTAGATTATCCTTTCCACGGGGCACTCTACTCCCGCAAATCCATATATCGGCATATCGGTCGGGGTTAGTTGAGAATCATTATAACCCATCCTTAAAAAAGTGTCATGGAGCAAGATATCCACCGAAGCACCATTATCCACTAGGACTCTCTTGACCGGGCTATTTCCTATTATCGGTGTTCTGACCAGCGGATCTTCATGAGGAAATTTCACACCCCCTAGGTCAGAATCATCAAAAGCCAATGTTACTTCTGTCCTGGCCCTCTTCGGGGCTTCTCCAACAATATGCATAACCTCTCTAGTATATGCTTTCCTGGAGTTCCTGGATAATCCAGCAGTAGTTGGTCCTCCAAAGATTGTGTTTATCACAGACCCTTGAGGTTGCGGCCCTCCAAAATTGCATTTATAACCTGGTCCTCTAGGCTGGGGATTCCGCCCCTGATCGTCTTGGTCCCTCCTACGATCTTCAAAGTTCTTCCTTCCATTGTTATTCATATCCCCTCTTTCTCCGGTGTATTTTTTCAATCTCCATTTTCGAATGAGGAACTCAATTTCATCTTTCAGTTGTCTACACTCATCGGTGTCATGACCAACATCTTTGTAAAATCTGCAAAACTTGCTCTTATCTAGCTTGGTAGGATCAGCCTTCAAGGGTTTAGGCCAACGAATATCTCGATCCTTCTCAATTTCCATCAAGATCTGGCTTCTAGGAGCATTCAGCTTAGCGTATTCAGTGAACTTTTGCCCAGGTCCTCCCTTCTTAGGGGTTGAATCAGGGTTTTACTCAGTTCTAGGATACTTGTCCTTAGCGATATATTCCAGGTCAGTTTTCCACTTCTTGCCTCCAGTGGGCTCATTACTCACTACGGTCTTCCTCATGCTCTCTTCCACCTTGATGTACTTCTCGGCCCTATCTTGGAGCTGCAACATGCTTTCAGGGGGGAGTTTGGCCAAGGACATCTTGAAGAACTCATCCCTAGTTCATTGTTGCAGTGTTATCATGGCTACCTTGTCATCAAGGTCCGAGACTTTTAAAGCCTACTTTGTGAAACGATTCAAGTAGTCTCTCAAGGATTCCTTCATTCCCTGCATAGTGCTCATGAGAGATGCTGAACTTTTCTCATGCACTCTCCCGCTGATGAACTGCTTAATAAAAGCCTGACTTAATTCTCTAAACGACCCAATAGAGTTTGGGGGCAAACAACTATACCACCTTTGATCCATACCCGACAGGGTTTGAGGAATGGCCTGACACTTAATAGCATCATTCACGGGCTGCAACAACAGTGCATTAGAGGATGTCCTAACATGATTAGCGGGATCTCCCATGCCATCATAAGCTTTGATAGTTGGCATCTTGTGAAAGAGATATGTCCTAAGTCCAATCATATATGAGGATTTAGGAATAACTTTTATGTAATCTGTTTTGATTTCATTGATATTAATAAAAGACTTGTTTTATTTTTATGGCAGGTTCTATCTATTTTAAGTGTTTAAATAAGATATACCACAGTTTAGAGTAAAGCTTTTTATGGATTGTGATGAGATCATAATAATGAGACTTAAAAGATGATAACTCTAAACTCAAATAGTTCCTGGTCATAGGATTACTAACTGGTAATTAATAATCCGCAAAGATCGGTACATACTATGCTTGCTTCATTATGAAGGATGTCTGAACTCATAGATATTTGTGTGGTGACACTATAGCTAGTATGTAGGTGCTTATTATAGAATAAGTTTACCGAACATGACTCACACAACTAAACAACTGATGGAGTTCACTCACGTGTCAGCAGTTGTTCACATAGTGATAGTTGTACAAGTATCCTTAGACTTGAGGTCATCATAGTCATCTTGTGTATACTGAACTATGCTTTGGTTTAGTTCTTAGTCTCCAGGGATAATTATAAGGGCTCTACTGGGTATAGGAATTTATACACGAAGATAGTGTATGATCAATAAAGGATCTACCCCTTCCAGTGAAGGAAGAGAATATTCAATGCTGATCCACTTATGCTAGTTCAGGAATCTCTGGCCAGAGTGAATGAAATTAGAAAGGAGTTTCTAATTTACATTAAATAGAACTAAACAAAGTGAATGGGAAAGCAAGTGATTAAATAAGATAGGCTTGACACAAGTTCCATGCATTGTATTTATTCGTGACATTGTAGGGTAGAAGGAATTGATTGTACGGTAACTACTCACTGAATAGGTTCTTGGTATTCTAAGCAGTGAATTCGTATTATCCGGATAGTCGCGATATGCTGAGAAGTATCCCTCACGATGTAGAATAAATATGATTAATTAATTAATCATATTTAATGAATTAGAGAATTTATATAAATAATGATAAAATAGTTTTATTAATATTTATTTCTACTACCGGCTTAATATTGAACCTACAGGGTCACACCATAAAAGAGAATGATTTAATGGTGGAGGAATTAATTAATAATGGCTGATAATTATTTGTTTATGAAATAAATAATTAATTGGCAAATTTAATAATTGATTAAATGAGATTTAATTGATTATAAATTAATTAAGAAAAGTTCTTAATATTATTAATTAAGAATTTAATTTTTGGAAATTAAATCAAGAGAGAGAATTATTTCTAAAGTGTTTAGAAAAAGAATTACTAATTAAAAGGTGTTTTAATTATTAGTGAGAATAATAAAGGGTTAATAATAATAATATTTTATGGGAAATTTTCAGCTGAAAATTTTGCCTATAAATATACCATTATAAACCCTATTTTTGCCTCAACCAAAAAGATTTACAAAACCCTAATTCTCTCCACCTCCTCCTTCATTACATCGTTTTCTTTGTGGATACCGGTGGATTGCTTCACATTTGAGGAGCAGCTGCTAAGGATCTCTGCTTGTTGATCTTGGATCACTTTTAAAGGTTAGAAATCGATCCCTCGATTTTATTTACGATCTTTATGCATATTATATGGATTTTATATATGTAAAATTGTTTTACCATGCTTCCGTGATAGATAAAATCCTACATCTTGAACTTCCTTGAGATATGGGCATTCATTATTTCTTCAGTGAAGGGCGAAGTAGGATCATCAAGATCTCCAAGGGGAAGAAGATTGCTTGGATCAGCCCTTGGGAAAATAGCCCTTCTCTGTATTGGACCATCCAAGTCTATGATAGGAGGAGGATTTCTCCCCCTAGGAGGTAGTGGGGGTCTGGTGGTCTGGTGTGCCTCCAAGTCACGCTTCAGCCTTTGAATCTCAGCCTCGTGAGCCCTGATCCTTTCCTACACTTCTTGGGGATTCATCCCTTGGGTGCTTCTAGGACGTTGGCTACCATCAGCCATCGGCTCTTTGCCAGCACGTCTCCTTCTTGAGGCTACTTCATCATCCGAAGATTCGGAGTCCTCTCTCAGTGTAAGGAGTAGAAAATTCTTGATCCTCAGGGATAGGAGCCAAACCTCAGTATGTAGGGGGGCGATCGCCCTCGTGCTTCACTCCATCCAGCATGTCCACTTCCTCCAACCTCGGGGTACAGGGGTATCCCATAAGGGGGGTTAGTAGTCACAACAGTTGAATACTCGTACCCAACGGGTCGAGAATTCACAGGTGAATGTAGTTGTTGAACTTGGGGATTCGTACCTTGAATAACCCAGGGAATCATCCCTTGTGGCTGAGGTTCAGTTACCCCTATCTGGGCTTCTCCTTGGGTGACTGTATAAGTTGAATGAGGAGGTACCTCCACGGTTGACGAAATCACTTGGGTTGTCCCTAATGGTGTTCCTTCCTCAAGAGCTCTAATTGTTCTCCGTGTTCTCTCCATGGTTGTTGTTATGCTTTCCCACAGACGACGCCAAATGTTATGGATTAAAAATTAAGGTTTATGATTGCTTGTATTTATTACTAAGGAACGTGAGCTTCGAGGCTCGATTTGACTGCTCTTGTGTTTCGTGACTCAATCTGCCTTCACAAGATGCCTACGTACCTTGTTGATTGCTAAGGATCAAGTCGAAAAACGTAGTTCTGATTTGTGGGGTGAGGCCCCTTATATAGATATTGGGAGTCCTTAAATTGGACTTGGTATAGGAGACTTGGTGGCCAAGTCTCTGAATTAGAATGGACTTTGGAGTCCTAGGAAGTAGGAAGCTGATTCCTTATCCCATGAGGTTCCTTGGAGGCCAATCTAAAAGGATTTATATCCCCACCAGGACTCATCTTAATAGTTGTTTTTCTCCCTTATTAATTAATTATGAAATTAATTAATGTTCCGGGTTTTGGGCCTTCTTTGGTCCATCATGCCTGATCTGGTCCATCAGGCCTGATCAATGTGTTAACCTTTTTGGTCTGAATATCATACATCTTCTTATTGGGCCTTGCAGCCCAAATCATGTGTAATTAATACAACATTAACTACGTAATCAGGATTTATTTATTCCCTATCACTAATGGTTAAAAACCCAAAGGCAAGTATCCCTATCATCACTTATTGGTCAAGTGATATTTATGTTGAAAGCTTATTATGCAAGTATTGCTTTCCCTATTCTCAGTTCAGAATAGATAAATGTTTTACATATCGATGAATTAAATGATTATTATGTAAGTACTCTTCTGTTATTCTATTTTCAAAATAGTTAAATGTTTTTACTTATCAAATTAATGGATTTATAAATTTTTTTAATTTTGAGGAAAATGATTTGGTTTTGCGAGTATTCCTACCCAAGTGAATGGGGGAATAAAAGTTTATAAGGGTGTCGAGTATTATGACCCCTTTCAATAAAATCTTTTTAAGATTGGATGGTTGCGTAAGAGGCCGTGGAGGTGGTCCAGCGTGAGCTATGTGTTATATGGGTTATAACACCTTACTAGGCCGATATATGCCTTGGGTATCCTTTTGTTTAGTTGGATATGCTTCGACATACCGGTGTTGCTCCACGACTGATCATCGGCGGCAACACACCAGTTGTTAGAGGATTCCGATCTAAATTATCATATTGTTTTGATAATCTTATAAGAAATGATTTATAAGTATTTTGGTTTTGGAAAAAAAGAAGGTGACATGTAGTTTTGATTCAGTTTCTGCTTGATGTGGATATTTTAGTTTGTTGTTAAATATCAAGGGTGGTATTAGTATAGATGATTGATGTTGACTTCAGTATGGGATGTTGTGAGCATCAAAGTTCGTATTGATATCTAATTTGATATGACAACAAAATGAGTATTAATATCAAGATTTCGGTTTTGGGTAAAGTTTATGATTTAATCCATAATCATTATCTCATGTTATTGTTGTTTACGATATTTCCGTGAACACTGTTTTACAAGTTTTATTCTCGTCATGATTCAAAGTATTGCTGAAGCATTTCACTCAAAAATATCAAAATGGTTTTGAATAGAATTAAGGAACCAATTTTGGGGTTCCTCAACTAAAATTTTATAATTCATCAATTATGATTTTTAAAAGGTTCTGCGCTATTGCAGATGTCGGTTTAATATCAAAAAGACCCTATATATATTATAATGAACATGCTGAGCATTTCTTTCGCTCATACTTGCCTCCAGTGAGGATTAGCTTGCACTGTTTAGCCGCATAATTCGAGGATGCAAAGAAGAAGCTCTTGGAAGGTGGTTGGTCCAGGGTTTACGGGCTAGTGTAAGTTTTGTTATGAAAAATTGTTTATATTATATTATATTATAATTGTGTTATTTTATAGTTGGGCCTAGTATAATTCTTTTCGAAGTTATACTAGCGGGTTAGTATTGAATTGGAATTTGTTGAAAAGAGTTTTAAAAGGAAGTGAAAACTATTTATGGAATTCAGAATTCTTGTTTCTAGAACTGTACCCTTAAAAGATCTTGGATTAGTTTGGGGTCATAGATGCTAAATATCTTCCGCTGGAATTTGCATTTTGATTTAACAGGTTAATTTGGATTGAGGTTTTATAGTGACGACCAAATCCTCTGACCCCGGATTTGGGGGCGTTACATTTGTGCTTCCACAGGCTCAGGAACCATTGTTGCACTAGGTTGACTTGCACTGGTTCTCATGTCTGGCATAGAATAAGGGTAGGTCTTAAATCTTTCAATCATGAAAGGTATTAACTTAAATCCCATTGGAACCTTATTCTTAGTAAGAAGTGATCCAAATAGAATTTTGGACACTTGCTTACAGTTGCCAATTAGTGACCTGTTTACTCCTTCAAGAATATGTAAGTCATTGAATTTATGGTTTAAAACAGACATAATGAATCTAGGAAGAAAAATTTCCTTACCTCTTGACTCCAATGGCATTGTTAGCCTGGTGCACAATTTCTCCAGTATGTAGTGTCCAACATTGATCTGTTTGTTGTGTGCCATTAAGTAGACCAGCTTCTGGACAACACTTAATATGTTGTCAAACCCTGACTTCCTACAAGTGAGGCCCTTATTACTGAATTAAAAAAAGGACCATTCCCTCATTAGATGCTTCTTATTTATGCTAGCCAGGTTGATCTTCTCAGAATAGTTAATGGAATCCATGAATTCATAGAGTTCATCCTGAGTCGGAGCCTCCACCAGCTTGTCAGTAGGTACTCCCAATGCCATATTGACATCATTTTCAAAGATCTCCACATGTTGGCCCTTGATTGTGCAGTTTATCATAATTGATGTAGCCTGGTTCTCATGCACAATTGTCCTTGTTGTTTATGTATTCCAAATCCCCTAACACATCCAAGTAAAGCACTGGATTAGCAGTAAGAGCCCCTACAAAGTAGGTCTCAGACAAGAACTTGACAAAACATCTGAAAGTTTCAGGTGCTTGGTTTGCATCTAAGAATGCAAGGAAGTTAGTCTCCTTTGGGATGAAGGGTACAATATTGTTGGTTGCCATTGTTATGAGTATGGAGTTTAGTGGGTAAGAAGAATTGGTGAGAAAGGAGTGAAAATGAGAGAGAAATCGGTTTTGGATTGAAAAGCTAGGTCATTTGAGTTCTCGAAAGTGTAAGTATGTATATGTATCGAGATGTCTGGGTATATATAGTAAAAGCAAATGACTTGTCGAGAAGTCAAAAATATACGTTTGAAGTATACTTATCGAGAAGTCATTTTGAGATGTGAAAAACATATAAATAAGTCATTTTATTTATTCTTGTAGAGAACTAAAAATTAACTTATCGAGATGTCAAATAAATACCCAGTTTGTCCCAAATGGACTGAATTTTTTCAATTTTTATTTGAATAAATTTAAAATAAAAGCAGAATAAATTTGCCAAAAGTATTTTACCAAAATTATTTATTAAATTATTTCAGTTCTGAGTTATTGATAAGTCTAAAAGTTATACTTGTTAGAGAACTCTGTAAGTTAATACTTGTAGAGAACTCTACAATGACTTATCGATAAGTCATAATAAAGCTTATCGAGAAGTCACTCGAGAAGTCATTAAATTGACTTATCGAGAACTCATTCGAGAAGTCTTAAAATGACTTATCGATAAGTCAGTTAGACTTATCGAGAACTCAGTTCTCTATATACTTTTGATTACTTTGATTCTGCCTTCTGTTAATTTTACATGTTAAGAATGTACATTAACAGTTATATAGTTTTCTTGGAATTTGAAAAATTCCAAGCTGAATTTTTATTTTTGAAGAATAAATATGTAGAGATTTCTGAAATATTTATAATTCATATTTCAGTTAATTTCTAATAAAATTAAATTAATTTTAATTTACTGGAAATTAATCTGCTACAACATATTAGCTGAGTTCTTACCTTAGGATGAAGAATTTAACATATTATTTTCACCTACAAGTCTAGTGAAAATTGCTTCATCCAAAGGTTTAGTAAAAATGTCAGCTAATTATTTTTCTGTTGGAACAAAAATGAGCTCAATGGTACCATTTATAGCATGTTCTCTAATAAAATGGTACCTTACATCAATGTGCTTTGTCCTAGAGTGATTAACTGGATTAACCACAATAGATATAGCACTAGTATTGTCACACGTAATTGGAATTTTGTGTAACACTAGGCCATAGTCCATTAGCTGATTTCTAATACAAATCACTTGAGCATAGCAACTTCCAGCAGCTATGTATTCTGCTTCAGCTGTGGAAGTTGACACAGATTGTTGTTTCTTCCTATGCCAGGATACAAGTCTTTGTCCAATAAACTGACAGCAAAATCTACATCTGTGTATCCAACAGCTTCAAAACTAGTTCCCTTATGATACCATAATCCCAAACATAGACATATTACAAACATGATGTTTTGGTCTACTTGCACTTAAGTAAAGCAGTGATCCAATCATTCCTCTATAGCTTGAAATATCTACACATTTACCTTTTCTATCTTCATCCAACTTTGTTGTTGTAGACATAGGTGTAGAAGCAGGTGAACAATCAACCATACCAAACTTCTTCAATAAATCTTTGACATACCTAGTTTGGCTACTGAAGATTCCATCTCTTCTTTGACTAACTTTAAGTCCAAGAAAGTAACTTAATTCCCCATCATGCTCATTTCATATTCACTCTGCATAAGCTTAAAAAATATTTGGCAAAGCTTTTCATTTGTTGAACCAAAGATAATGTCATCCACATAGATCCGAACTAGGATCATATCATCACCATGGTTTTTGTAGAAGAGAGTCTTGTATATGGTACCTCTAGTAAAACCATATTTAAGTAAGAATTCTGACAATGTATCATACCAAGCTCTAGGTGTCTACTTTAGTCCATATAGAGCCTTGAGCAACTTGTACACAAAGTTTGGAAATTCTGGATCTTCAAAGCCAGGTGGTTGTTGCACATACACTTCTTCTTCTAACTCACCATTTAGGAAGGCACTCTTAACATCCATTTGATACACTTTGAAATTTGAATGTGCAACAAATACTATACAAATTCTATTTGTTTCAAGTCTTACAACTGGAGCAAAAGTTTCATCATAATCAATTCCTTCTTCCTGTGAGTAGCCTTTTACAACCAACCTTGCTTTGTTTCTGGTAACTATATCATTTTCATCCATCTTGTTCCTGAACACCCATTTTGTTCCAATTACACTTCTATTTTTTGGTGCAGGAACTAGCTCCCAAACTTTGTTTTTTTAAAACTGATTAAGCTCCTCTTGCATGGCAGATATCCAATCAGGATCCATTAGAGCTTCTTCAGTTTTCTTGGGCTCTACTTGAGACAAAAAGCATGCATATAGGCACATATTAGAAGTTGCACTTCTAGTCCTTACACCAGCATTTGGATCACTAATAATTGCATTTAGATTGTGAATTCTATCCTATTTTCTGGTGTGAGTTTGTTGACTGGTTTCTTCATCATTTTCTTCATTATTGGTATGATTTGTAGATCCTTCTTCTCTTTCTCCCCTTGAGTTTATGCTATCAAAATCAAGTGTTTGAGATGAGCTTCCATTTCCATGATTTTCCTATTCAACAAACTTTTCATTCATTATTTGTTATGCATTGACTTCACCTTCTTCATCAAAATCACTCTTAATGTTGAGATTTTCAAATACAGGGGCTTCAACTTCATTATCCTCAAGACATTCTAAGCTTGTACACTTGTCATCATCAAAAGTCATAAATGTGCTCTCCATGATTTTCCTTTAATCAATTACATAGACCTTGTAGGCAGTTCTCTCCAATGAATATCCCAAAAAAATTATTTCAAAAATCTTTGAGTCAAATTTTCCCACATATTCATAGTTGTCTTTTGAAATATAACACTTGCTTCCAAACACATGAAGCTACTTTACACTAGGCTTTCTTTTAAACATGATTGAGTAGGGTGATTTTCCATGTATCTTGTTTATGAGATATCTGTTTTGAGTGTAGCAGGCAGTATTAACGGCTTATTCCCAAAAACTAGTTGGCAACTTGGCATCTTGCAACATTGTCCTTGCAGCTTCTACTAATGTTATGTTCTTTCTCTCAACTACACTATTTTGTTGAGGTTTTATAGCAGCATAAAATTATTGAACAATGCCTTTTCTTTTGCAGAATTCACTCAATATAGCATTTCCGAATTCTGTCCCATTATCACTTCTCAATCTTTTCACACAGTTTTGATCCTTAGCCTGTTTTTCTATCTTCTTTAGGTGCTCAATTATGATATGTGGAGTTTCATCCTTAGAATGCATAAATTCTACCCAAGTATATCTTGAGAAATCATCCACCATCACAAGTGCATATTTGTTCCTTGAAATTAATAAGACATTTACTGGCCCAAACAAGTCCATGTGAATAAGTTGCAATGGTGCACTTATGGGATTCACAGTTTTGACTTGTGACTTGATCTTTTTATTTTTCTTTTCTAACAGGCTTCACAAACTTCAATTTGAGCAAACTTTAATTTTGACATGTCTCTCACCAACTCTTTCTTGACCAGAGTGTTGATTGCCTTGAAGTTTAGATGTGAGAGTTTCTTGTGCCATAACTTGTTTTGCTCTATGGATGCCTTGGTATAGAAGCAATAAATTCCATCCTCATTTCTTGAGTCCAAGTCTGCAACAAACTAGCTTCCTTTCCTTGCTCCTTTTAAAGCAATTTCATTGGTTTTCTTGCTGATAAAGATGTATTCTTCTTTGTCAAATAGAACTTTAAAACCCATGTCTGCAAACTGGCTGACACTGAGAAGATTTACTTCAAGACTAGCTACCAATGCTACATCATCAATGACAATATTTCCAGAAATAATCTTGCCATATCCCATTATGAATCATTTGTTGTTGTCTCCAAAGGTCACCAAAGGGTTAGCCTTCTCCTCAAATTGTGATAACAGGGCCTTACCACCTGTCATATGCCTGGAGCATCCACTGTCTATGATCCATATGACCTTCTTCATTTTGCCCTGCACACAATGAGTTTTAAGTGTGTTTACAAACCCAAGCAGTGTTGGGTACTTTCTTCTTGTTAACTGATTTAGCAGAAGTAGAGTTAGAAGTCTCAGAAAGAATAGTGTTCATAGATGTTTGTGCATTCTCCCTTGTAGCTTTAGATCATTTACTAACTTCTTTAAGATCTACTATTAGCTTATTGCAACTTTTTATTACTTTTAAATTACAGGGAATGTAGTCAAACTTATTACAGAATAAAGAGAGATCATTTGCCTTGGCTTTATTATACTTGTAGGCTCCCTCAACTGGCTTGTTAACCATCTTTTTACAAAGATAGGTTAGGTGATTTACAGAGCCACACCTTTCACATTTCTTTCTTGGAGCATCCGCAATATAAACAAAGATATTGCTTTTGTTTATTACAATTTTCCCATTCCTATTCTTCTTCTTCTTTTTTCTTGCATCTTCAGTTTTTATTTCCTTTAAAGGTGTCTTGGAATCTTGATCATCCATGAGCTTCATTTTATCCTCAGTAACAGGAGAGCTTTCTTCACTTGTCTTTGCAGCATCTTCATCTTCTAGCTACTGTTTGATTATTAACTCATTTTCACTGAAGTTAATTTCTTCATCCTTGAACACATGTGACTTTACTTTTCTCAGAATTATTGGGACATCTTCACTAGCAATGCTCTTATCTTTGTCATCTGCAACTTTCTTTTTGCTATTCAAGGCCTCATAATCAAATCCAATGGCTATGTTAGCAAATGGTTTGTTTTTTTCATGGTATAATCCAACCAACTCAGATGCATTCTTGAAAGACTTCAATTTAACTTTATTTTTCTCTAGCTTCTCCTTTAACACAGCTTCAATCTCATTTGCACACTTGAGCTTGCTTTTCAAGTATGCATTTTTTTGTTTCACAGCTTCAAGCTCTACCGTCAACAATTCAGCTTCGTGTTTCTCATTTTCAACCTTCTCATTTATGTTTGTCAATCTGCTAACTTCTTCATTAGCAGCAACCATACTTATGTGAATGTGAAACATTTCTGTGCTCACCTTTTCAACAGTTTCCTTATCTTGATTCACATTTAAATCATCGGTGGTAAGAGTTGATACCCATGTTTTTTATGAGGATGACTCTCCTTGCTCCAAGGCCATTAGTGCATAATTTCTAACTACCTCATCTTCATCATTATCAGAATCATCCTAACTTTTACCCTCTGCAATATTAGCTTTGCTTTGTTGTTTCTTTAGAAGAACTTCATACTTTTCTTCCAATTCAAGATAAGATTTATCTTTCTTTGCTTTCTTGGGTTTCCTACATTCTGTATCAAAATGGCCTAACTCATCACAGTTAAAACACCTTATCTTTGATCTGTCAACAGATCCAATTTTGTAACCATTTTTGCTATCAGATGTGTACTTCCCATTTCCTTTCCAGCTGCTGTCTTTGTTGAATGATTGTCCTTTACCCTTGAAGAATCTTGGCTTCTTTACTCTAATGTTAGAAAACTTTCTTGCCAGGTAGGCTATTGATTGATCTAGCTCATCAAGTTCATCCAAGATATAGAACTCATCTTCTTCCAATTCTAGTATGACTTGTTCCTGTGAATCATTATTTCTTTGCTCACTTGTTGAGGTAACTGGAGTCTGGAATCTTGGTTCATCATTAGAGGCCTGGCTTTTATTGACAATTAGAGCACTTGAACCATCTACAACATGCCCTTGACCAGCTCTTAATGATTTTCTTTTATCATTTCTAGTTCATATATTTTTGAGATTCCATATAGAACTTCCAGAGTTATTCTGCTCAAGTGTCTCCCTTCTCTGATTGGTGAGGTTTTCTGTTCCAAATGATCAGGGAAAGTGAGCAAAAACTTCAAGTTCACTTCTTCAGCTTCATAATATTTATCATGAAGCTACAAGTCATTAATCAGCTTGTTAAACTTTTCAAACACATCAGTAATGTTTTCCTTTGGCTTAGCCATAAAACCCTCATACTGTGAAATCAGTATCCTTCTTTGATTTGACCTAACTTCCTCAGTTCCTTCACACAATATCTCTATCTTTTCCCAAATCTGTTTTGCGGTGTCACAATTGACAATGTTGTTGTACATTACATTGTCTAGTGACTCTATTAAGATCAACTGTAAGCTACTATCTAGGGAAACTTTCTCTTTCATAGGCTCACTGTATTCTGAAGGATCTTTAGGAGCATAATGAGATGGGATGACCACATCTCCATCTGTAGTTTCCTCAACTCTCACCATATGAGTGAAGGGCCCATTCTTGAGAATCTGGATGTGAAGTGGATTGACCATCCTGAGAAACAACAGCATTTTCTTCTTCCATAGAGTGTAGTTGGTCTTATCAAAAGTAAGGATTTTGATGCTACTAATTTTTGTGTATTCATTCTTCCAAGATCTTGAATCTATTTTCTTTCATATTTTGCTCTAATACCACTTGTTAGGTAATGAATAACACACAGCAGGGGGGGTGAATGTGTTTTTGTGTTTTTATACTTTTCTTGATTTATATTTGGTGATGAACAAAGTAAATTAAATCTTGTAGTGAAATGTGCTAAGGCTGAAGTTTAAACATAAAACAGTTATAACATAGATCTTTCAAAACTCCCTTAATTTTATATTAAAATAAAGAATGTCATGCTACAAAATTTCTAGTCTCTTTGTAAATAAAGAGCTTAGCTTCTTCCTTCAGAGAATATATGATTTTTCTTATCTCAAATTGTTATTACTGAAACAAAGCATCCAGTGTTTACTTTATAGAACAGTAAACACTGGTTATTACACAGTATGCAATAGCATGTACTAAACCCTATTTTTGGATAACCAAATCTTTCTATTTATGGCTTAATGTATCTTTGCAAATCTTGTACGCCTGTGACTTTACTTTTCCAGTTAATCTTGGCCCTTTATCTTGTACTCTTCAAGCTGCTTTTGTAGACTTTTCATTCCAACTGATTAGATTGTTTGTTGCTTGATAATCTTGAATATTGAACTGGTCTGCAATTTGTACATTGAGATTTACCTCGAGATCTCCAGTTAGGCATATAGAGAACTTGACATCTCGATAAGTATATCGGCTTATCAAGATCTCTAATCACTCTACAGTTGGTTTGACTTGTAGAGGTATCTGAGTTCTTTATAAGAGAATTTAAGCTTGTTGAGATCTCTCAGTTTCATGTCTTCACTTTGACTTATCAATAACTCTGAGTTCTCTAGTGATAGATTGACTTATCGATAAATCTGAGTTCTCTAGTGAAGAAATGACTTAGTCGATATCTCCATTCTTTATGTCTTCAATTTTTCTTGTCGATATCTCTGAGTTCTCTAGTAGCTTTTCTTGACTTCTCGATAAGTCATTCTGGAATTCTCGAATGACTTATCTATAACAAAAAATATGTGACTTGTAGACTTCTTGACTTAGAATGTTTTTCACAAAACAAATTTATTCAACTCCAAGCTTCTTCATATTTTCTCTGAGGCATGATCTTCATGATCTTCTTCCAGAGCTTATTCTTAGGCTTGAGACTGTTTACAGAAAAATACTCCAGTCTAGTCTATTTATATTTTTACAGACCTAAGTGTTACAATACACAATGTAAACATAGATTACCATATAACTTACTTAGAGTTGTCAATTTGACTTAGTCTTGTTATAGTACAGGCATGTCTTGCATAACAATCTCCCCCAATTTGTGAGAAGATTGTTTCTCACAAATTCATGCCTGTAACAAGACTAACCCCAAGCTACAATGAACAATTAAATTTTACAAAAAGATGACAGAAAGACAATACTTATCATTGAGAGTTTATAGAATTTTTAACAGGAAATTCATTACATAAAGTCCTCATAGCCTGGCTATTTTCTAATGAGATCCTTGAGAGTTATCAAAACTTCCATTTCTTCTAAGATCTCAGTTCCCCTGAAGGCTTCCACAAGCTTGAGCCACTCATCCAATGAATAACCATTTAGATATCCTGCTCTAAATTTGGAGAATCTGCCAACTTTTATGTTCAAAAAATGTCACATCCTTGGCGAGTCTGCTCATCCTTTTTGCTTTGAGCTCATTTGATCTCTTCTTCATTCTTGCAAGTTCTTCTGCATATTTCCTATCTCTTTTTTCTTTCTCATCTTTTGCCTTTGCAATTTTCTCATCTCTTTCTTATAAATATACACAATACATAGCTTTCCGAAATCTTGTAATAGTATCCTTATCCTTCATTAGACTGATCACTCTTTAAAACTCTTTGGTTGAAAGTGTGTCCATTAGATTTCTTCCCATAAGAGTGAAAGAACCATCATCATAATGAATTCTAACTTCTGTATATGATACAACCCAGACTCTGACTATTTCTTCAGCCAGCTGTTGAAAATATTCTTCATCTATGTAGCACCAATTTAGTGGGAGAAAGTTCGTTTGATCATAACAGTTCCATAATGATCTCTCAGTAACTGGTAGTGGCTTTGCTTTTCTTCCAACAGATTTTAAGTGTGTCTTTATTGGAGATTTATATGAAGGTAGATTTGTGATTTTCTTCAAGCTGGTTTTAGTGGTAGTGATTGGGATTTTGAGAAGTGAATTTGTAGTTAGCTTGTATAGAAATTTTGGTTTTGAGGTGAGAGATGGTTGAGTGTTTGAGCTAAGTGATTTGGTAGGTTGAGATTGGGTCATTTGGATTTGTAGGGATTGTTGGTGAGCATCTAATCCATCTTGCCTCTTCTTGCTTCTCCTTTCTTCTCCCCTTTTCTTGTCAACATTTTTCTTTTCATCCTGCTTCTTATCCTTGCTGCCAGTTGCTTTTGATGATTGACTTGGATTTGAGCCAGAAGGTTTTTGTTCATCATGCTTATGTTCATCATCCTTGTCATTTCTTAGATTAAACTGAGTGGGTGGCAACATGGTTTCAGCATTTACTAGATACCCTTCAAGAATCCAGTTAGATATATTTGTGATGTCATGTCTAATTCGTTGTGTTTAGTTTCAGAACTTAATATCAGGACTTACTGGAAATCAAAACTTACTGAAGTCAGAACTTATATCAGAACTTAAGGCCGTCAGGATTTATATCAAGACTTAAGTGCGGGTACTTCAGATAAGGAATGCAGCTGATTTACAGGAGATGGTCATGACTAAAACAATAGAAGATATGTATGAAAAGTTGGATAGCTAGAAGACTTGTAGAAGATAATATCTGATTGATATATTTTAGGAGACAGAATTATATTCAATATCAATTAGAAGATATCTTGTAACTGTATACTATATAAACATAATTTAGGGTTTACACTATATGTATTATCATTCACGAGAACATTATTCAATGTAACCTAGCAGCTCTTAGTGATATTGTTCATCACTGAGAGAGTAGTTTAACCTACTTTGTAACATAGCTTATTATATTGAATAAACTTGATTATTGTTACATACTTGTGTTCTAAATCGATTTGATTATAAAAACACTATATTCAACCCCTTTCTATAGTGTTGTGTGGCCTAACAAGTGGTATCAAAGCCTCTCTGTTGATTTACAAACAGTGAGATCCAGTTTACAATCATGTCTGAAGAAACACAAACTCCACCTAAGCCCACCAAAACTCAAGATACTCAGAAAAATCAAACTCACAGTCGATATGAGAGTATTAGGGTTCCCTTACTGAGAGCATCTGAGTATCCTATATGGAAGGTAAAGATGTCTATGTTTCTGGAAGCCACATATCCTGAATATCTTGATAGAATTAGTAATGGACCATATAAGCCTACCAAGCTTTCTGTTGCAGTTGCTGATCAACCAGCAAAGATGATACCAAAGGAGAAAAGTGAGTACACAACTGAAGACATCTCATCTATTGCCAAGGATGCAAGGGTAAGGAATCTGCTTCATAGTGTAATTGACAATGTCATGTCAAACAGGGTAATTGGATGCAAGAATGCAAAGGAGACATGGGATTCTTTGGAGACAAGATGCCAGGGAACTGATGCAATCAAAAAGAACAGGAAGACTATACTCACACAAGAGTATGAGCACTTTTAAAAGCTGATGAATCATTAACTGATTTATATGACAGGTTTGTCGAACTCTTGAATGATCTATCACTAGTGGACAAGGAATATGATCTTGAAGATTCAAATCTAAAATTCCTTTTAGCTCTTCCTGAAAATTGGGATTTGAAGTCTACTACCATGTTAGGTCCCAATGTGTTTGTAGAAGGGGGGGTTGAATACAAACAGTACCGAATAATCGAATTAAATGCGGAATAAAAAATGTGAAACAAAATTCAAGTTAAATAAAAATATTATTAAACTTGAAAGGTGTTATAACAACTGTATCGATTACAAGGAATTAATCTCAAATTAATTATCACAAATCTAGAATAAATTCGACATGAACTTTTTCTATTTTTGTAATAAAAAGATTCAAATGCTAAACGCAATTTGAGATTAAGTTCTAGGGATTTTGATCCGCTAGATTGTTACACAAGAACAAGATAAAGATTTCTAGTTGATTGGATTTAACTTTACAATCTAGAAATTTAATCTTGGATTAAACAGATGAAAAATGTAATATTTCAAGGCGGCTGCTTTTCTTGTTCTTTGTTCTTCTGTTTGAATGATTAAATGATATGCTGCTTCTCTGCTTCTATTTAAATCAACAAAACCAATAGAATTGACTTGGCATGACAATCCTATAGCTGGCAAGACTTTCGGTAGGACAATTGAATGAACTAGCAAGACAATCTGAATGAACTAGCATGACAATCAGAATGAACTAGCATGACAATCAGAATGAACTAGCAAGACAATCATCCTCCTAGAGTAACTTTCGGTATGACAATGGAAAATGGCCTAGCATGACAATCGGTATGACAATCCTGATTGTCATGCTAGTTCATTTTCAATTGTCTTGCTGATTTAATGCTTGAATTTAATCCAATTAAGCTTCTGAAAATTCCTAAAATTCCTAGAATTAATTCAGAATTAATTAATCAATTAATTCAATTAATAAATAAATTATTCTTCGCAGATATAATTTATTTTCTTAATTAAATTAGATGACTTAATTAATTAATAGAGAATTAATTCTAGTCTTGAGCAGCAACCATTCTTCTGCAAATCTTCTGAAAATCACTGAAAATTATGAATCAATTCCACCACTTCAACGCTGACACTCGATGTACTGTCTGGTTCATGAGTGACTAACTTCCGTGACGTTTCTTCATGTCTTGACTTTGACACTTTGATTTTCTTCAGATTAAATCCTTGTAATTTATTGATACCCTGACGAGATCTCTGTCACTTGATTAAATCCATGATCTTGATTTATATCACTGAGGCATGATCAACTTCTTGAACTTCTTCCAGTGAATTAACTCCTCAAGTCTGTAGATGAACATTGTCTCTGAATCCTTTGACAGATATTACTTTGCGAGATCTCTCTGACGGTAGATCCACTATTTACTTATTACATTCTTATTTGAGTTGAGTTGAATCCTCGAATATACAAATAGGTCTATGACATATGACTTACAATCTCCCCCTATTTGTTTGTTAGACAATAACACACAAATACCTAGAGGATAACTCAACTAACAAATAAGAAAAAGATATAAACATACATGCAAAGTAAATAGCAGAAAAGTTCTGGATGAGATTTAACATTTTCCAGATTCCAAGTAGATGTTCCTCTAGACTGAACATATCTTCAAGTAGTTCCATCTTCATTTGTACAACCACATTTCCTGTTGAGAAGCCCATATCTCTTGCTTCTCCCCCTATGAGAATCAACTGATTAAAGAAGATCACCTTCGTTTTACCACCTCTCCCGTACAATAGGATCCGCAGATAAAAACCAATGGTACTCCCCTAACTGCTTCTTCCCTTACTAGGAAATCACCTTGTGTTTACCACCTCTCCCGTACAATAGGATCCGTAGTTAAAAACAACAATGGTGTGGTGTAGTGTACATTTTTAGGATCTTTTTCTTCCTTCCTGCTATTTCTCCCCCTTAGTTGAGGAATCCTCCAAACTATTACTTAAGCTTTTATCTCCCCCTTAAAGAAGGAATGTATGCCGTCGTCTGAAGGAGTTCTCATATTTCACTTGGTTGGAAAAGAAATAACAAGTAGTTTCTCTTTCTTCCTCACTGTGAGTGTGTGATTGTGTTTTAGTGTACCTCACATGTGTTTCACTCTTCTCTCCACTCGTGTTTACACTCATTCTCACAAGTGTATCACTCTTCTCTCATAGCTCCAAAAATCAGCTGTACCTGCAAGGAAAATCACCTTAGCCATCCTTTAAGGAGGTCACAGGTGGTGCAATGGGAGTTCACAAATCCCCATCCTTGTTAAACTCGTCAGATAAATCTGAGTCATAATCTACAAGTTGCTAGTTTCCCTTTTAGGGTTCCAGATTTGAATTCTGGGAAGGTAAACAATGATCCAACGAATTTAGCATAAAGATCAAAGTTCCCTTCTAATGTCTGTGAAGACATTTCCTTGTGACTCATCAGGTAATATCTGAATCATTGTCAACAAGTTGCCGATCTGCACCTATGTCAGATCCACTATCCGCAGATGCATCCAGGGGATTTAAGCCTGGGGAGGTAGACACTGACCACTGACATATGGCTTTTGGATCAGTATCCTCTCCTAACACCTGTAAAGGCAATTGGTCCACTAACGAACCTTGAACAATCGAATTTGACCTTAAAATGGTCGAAACTCTTGTTTCCGTCAACTCATCCTTTGTGTGTGTAACCTCTCCTTGTGCATCAAGAATTGTTTATGTTTGAAGTGGTGACACTACATCGGATACCTTGGCCGACAGGAAAAATTCAATAGACTCACCCTGTTGAGAGAATGAATCTAGTAACTGTTTTTGTGCCTTTTCAGTCATTACATCTTTTTGAGAAGATGTATGGGGGCTAGCAGTTGTCTCGGTTTAAATACTACTCATCTATGTATGAGACAGAGCTACTGGGTTGACTACAGAACCTTCCTCATGTGGTGCACTAGGCACTATCTCCCTCACGCTCATTCATACTACATTTAGTGGTAAGAGAGTGTTGGTTGGTTCTGTTTTTGTGTTTGTCTTTACAGTCTGGGATAGACGTTGTGGGTTTTCAACCTCATGACTGTCAATGAAAGAAAGTCATTGGAGACTGAACCTGTAACACAGAATATATGGTAATAGAGAGAAAATGATTTACAATAATGATTTCAAAAGATTTTACATGAAATAAGAAATCACTAATGTAGAAAGAAGTTTGATTTTGTTTTTTAATATGAATGAGTTTTTGATAAAACATTGATCACTTAGGGTAAAGTCTAAGTAATTCTCATTCATGTCAAAAGCTTACAAATATCTGCAACATAATGTTAACAAGATATCATTGACTGATACTTGTCAAGTACTTTAGATACTAATTGTTATGTTGCATAAACAATATACCACTGCACATATAAAACAATATGATTGTGCTTAGTGATAAAATAGTTATTAATATGACGACTCTACTTATTCATATAAAATTATAACTTCTGTTAGAGTGCCATACCATGTCCTTGACGATTGCTTGAGCAGTATACTAGTTCATACCAACCTGAAGTGAGATTGTGAAGAAGAGATTGCATAGTCCAATAGATCTGCAGCTGCAAAGTCCATGAACTGTGGTGCATTGACTTCCTCTTTTGACTCACCAACCAGGAGTACACTTGTACACATCTTACTAGAGTACAATTCCAAGTGTAATGTGCAGCAGGTGCCTGATATGTCATAATATTCTCAAGTCTCGTCACTGGTGCTATATGTTAGATACTGCTTCCTGATAATAACCTAGCACAATATACAAAATTACAATGATAACATTCCCAGCTTGTAAACAGCCATATCCCTCAGATAAACCTTTGCTGTTATCTCCAAAGGTAATCAGGGGGCCAGCTTTCTCAATCCACATTTGATAGCAGGGCTCTATCTCCGGTCATATGTCTTGATGATCCATTGTCAAGAATCCACACTTCCGGTTTCACCTGTTTTAATGCCCTGCAACACAAATGGATTAACCCTTCTTCGGAACCCAAACTTGGTTGGGCCCGGCATACTTGTAGAACTGTCCTTTGTCAGGCAAAACAACATTTTTAATCTTAATGGTCTCAACTTTCTCAATGACTGAACATTTGACCTTGTAAACAGCCTTAACAAATTTCTGTTTAAGCTTAGGCACAAATGTCTCCTTTCTAGCCTTAGAAGGACTAGCAGTCTTAGACCTATCATGTTTCTTGTTATTCACATGCTGACGAGGAGTAGTCTTATCATTAGACACATGCTTACCATTAAAATAAGCATACATCATATTAAAAGCACAAGACATACAATTAGCAACACCACATGCTTTATGAGAGTGATTAACAGCAGGTAATTTATGCATGGTAGACATGGCATTATTGTTATCCAACTCATGTGTGTCTGAGTTAGTCTCAGTTGCTTTCACAACTTTGACTGGAACTTTCGACTCACTTGACTTGGAAACAATCTTCTCATAAGCATGATCCTCAGCACGTATTTCTTCTTGAATAACAGAAGAGGTCGCATCAAATGGTTCAGTAATTGATGCTTTATAGAGGGGTTCATCAACACCCTTAAGCACATGTGGTACTTCCCTCCCTTTAGCACAAACATGAGGAGGGGAGTTTATGCCTAATTCTCCAATAGCAGCATTGTAATCATATCCTATTCCAGATGTTTGATTAACAGCTTGCTTACTGTAGAACTCTTTAGCCTTCGAACAAGAATTGAAGTAGGCTCTAACCTTAGTCTCAAGACCGGTGATCTTGTCTTTGAGAATAGTTTCGAGTTTTCTATAACAGTCAACTCTATTCTCTAGAAAGGATACCTGTTCTTTTAATTTGTCTTGATTAATATGCACAAGTCTTAATTCATTGACCTCTTTCTCAAGGTCTGTGATCTTTAAACTTAACAGTTCATTATCACGACGTGCACAATCTAAGTTACCTCTTAGATGATAAACCATTTCAGCATCAGAAAGTTTTACCTCTATTCTTGACGATGAAGCTTTTCCATCAATAGCCATAAGAGCAAGATTTCCTTCATCTTCATCTTCACTGTCAGTATCATCCCAGCTTCTTCCCTTTGCCAGATAAGCCCTTTCAGAGTTCTTTCTTACTTGCTTTGGCTTCCTACATTCTGTGGCAAAGTGTCCCAACTCATTACAGTTATAGCATCTAATGGTGCTTCGATCAACCATCCCTGTTTTGTACCCACCACTGTTGGTGTTAGAGGATGAAGATCCACCTTTCTGGAATTTGTTGTAGTTGGACTTGTACTTAAGCTTGGGATTCCTCCTGAATCTGACATGGGAGAATCTCTTGACAATTTGGGCCATTGATTCATCTTCCAATTGCTCCAGCTCTTCCAAGGAATAAAAATCATCACTTGATTGATTTGTAGTAGGAGGATCATATTCTGCTACTAACTCATTTTCCTCACCCTTGGAAAACTGTACCATTCTTTCTAACTGTTGAGATTGTTGTTGTTGTTGACCTTCCGCTACAAGTGCAGTAGATGTGCTGACCATTCTATCCTTCCCGTAGACTTCCTTCTGTTGAATCTGCTCCAACTCATAGGTTTTTAACACTCCATAGAGCCTGTCCAAAGAAATCTCACTCAGATCTCTAGCTTCTCTAATGGCAGTGATTCTATGTTCAAGATGAGCTGGCAGTGTTAAAAGGAACTTTTTGTTGACCTCCCTGATTGAATAATACTTTCCATTGATGTTCAGGTTGTTGATCAACGCATTGTACCTCTCAAACACTTCAGTAATTCCTTCTCCTGGATTTGATTTGAAATGTTCATATTCAGAGGTTAGGATTTCCAACTTGTTCTCCCTAACTTCCTCTGTGCCTTCATTAATCACCTCAATAGTTTCCCACATGTGTTTGGAATTTTTACAGTTCATCACATGTCTGTTCATCAAGGGATCAAGGGAATCAATTAATATTAATTGAAGGCTGGCATCCAAGGAGGCTTCTTCCTTCTCAGCAGGAGTAAAATCTTCAGGCTCTTTTGGATAGGTTCTAGCTTCAGTAGTCACCACACCATCTATTATTACCTCCGGTTCAATAATCATCGGAGTTTTTATACCCTTCTTTAACAAGTTTGAATATTTGGGATTTGCAACTTGTAAAAATAATAGCATCTTCTTCTTCCACATGATGTAATTCTCTTTATCAAATTGTGGAATTTTAACGGTTCCAACTTTATGTGAAGTCATTATGAATTTTTGAATAAATAAAAATTCAAGGAGTTGAAAAATCACAAAAGTCTAGGATCTTGATTTGTTCGTTAATCAGAAGGCTCTGATACCAATTGTTAGGTCCCAATGTGTTTGTAGAAGGGGGGGTTGAATACAAACAGTACCGAATAATCGAATTAAATGCGGAATAAAAAATGTGAAACAAAATTCAAGTTAAATAAAAATATTATTAAACTTGAAAGGTGTTACAACAACTGTATCGATTACAAGGAATTAATCTCAAATTAATTATCACAAATCTAGAATAAATTCGACATGAACTTTTTCTATTTTTGTAATAAAAAGATTCAAATGCTAAACGCAATTTGAGATTAAGTTCTAGGGATTTTGATCCGCTAGATTGTTACACAAGAACAAGATAAAGATTTCTAGTTGATTGGATTTAACTTTACAATCTAGAAATTTAATCTTGGATTAAACAGATGAAAAATGTAATATTTCAAGGCGGCTGCTTTTCTTGTTCTTTGTTCTTCTGTTTGAATGATTAAATGATATGCTGCTTCTCTGCTTCTATTTAAATCAACAAAACCAATAGAATTGACTTGGCATGACAATCCTATAGCTGGCAAGACTTTCGGTAGGACAATTGAATGAACTAGCAAGACAATCTGAATGAACTAGCATGATAATCAGAATGAACTAGCATGACAATCAGAATGAACTAGCAAGACAATCATCCTCCTAGAGTAACTTTCGGTATGACAATGGAAAATGGCCTAGCATGACAATCGGTATGACAATCCTGATTGTCATGCTAGTTCATTTTCAATTGTCTTGCTGATTTAATGCTTGAATTTAATCCAATTAAGCTTCTGAAAATTCCTAAAATTCCTAGAATTAATTCAGAATTAATTAATCAATTAATTCAATTAATAAATAAATTATTCTTCGCAGATATAATTTATTTTCTTAATTAAATTAGATGACTTAATTAATTAATAGAGAATTAATTCTAGTCTTGAGCAGCAACCATTCTTCTGCAAATCTTCTGAAAATCACTGAAAATTATGAATCAATTCCACCACTTCAACGCTGACACTCGATGTACTGTCTGGTTCATGAGTGACTAACTTCCGTGACGTTTCTTCATGTCTTGACTTTGACACTTTGATTTTCTTCAGATTAAATCCTTGTAATTTATTGATACCCTGACGAGATCTCTGTCACTTGATTAAATCCACGATCTTGATTTATATCACTGAGGCATGATCAACTTCTTGAACTTCTTCCAGTGAATTAACTCCTCAAGTCTGTAGATGAACATTGTCTCTGAATCCTTTGACAGATATTACTTTGCGAGATCTCTCTGACGGTAGATCCACTATTTACTTATTACATTCTTATTTGAGTTGAGTTGAATCCTCGAATATACAAATAGGTCTATGACATATGACTTACATACCATAAGAGACAACTATGACCTTGCTGAAACTACTCTTCATAAAATTTATGGTATGCTCAAGACTCAAGAACTTGAGATGGATCAAAGAAGCAAGAGGCATGAAAGAAAGTCAAAGACAGTTGCTCTTAAAGCTGAAGAGTAATCTCCTAAAGTAGTTGTCTCAAAGAGGGGCAAAGGAAAGGCTCTCATCATATAGTCTGATTCAGAGTCATCATATTCTGATGATGATGATTCAGAATCTAAAAATTTATCTGAAGTGGATGTTGATGCAGAGATGATGAAACTGTGTGCTCTTATGGTGAAAGGTATTACAAAGATAGCCTACAAGAAATTCAGAAAGGGCAAGAAATTTTCCAGGAAAGGTGGAAGTTCTGAAAAGAAAGGGTTCATAAAGTCTGAAGGTAAAGGAGGAAAGTCTGACAGAGGAGACAACTCAAATGTCAAATGCTACAATTGTGGTGAAAGAGGCCACATCTCTCCTGACTGCAAGAAAGGAAAAAGTGATAAAAGCCAGGCACTTATCACAAAGAAGAAAAACTGGGCAGACACTTCAGATTCTGAAGTTGAGGTGAACTATACCTTAATGGCAAATGCTGACAGTGTTGCTGAATTAAAGGGCAACATGAAAAATATCCTAGTTCTGGACAGTGGATGTTTAGGACATATGACTGGAAATAAAGCCCTGCTATCAGACTTTGTTGAGAAAGCTGACCCAGGAGTTTCTTATGGAGATGGCAACATGGGAAAGACTCTGGGATATGGCAATATTAATCTTGGGAATGTCATAATTGAGTCAGTAGCTTTTATCTTAGGACTTAAACACAATCAGCTAAGTGTGAGTCAAATCTGTGACAGAGGTTATCATGTGGATTTCTTTGAAGAACACTGTGAAGTTGTAAGTAATTCTACAGGCAAAGTGGTTCTGAAAGGTTACAGACATGGTAACATATATGAAGCCAGACTTTCAATAAATTCTGATGTTTCTGTAATCTGTCTGTTAAGTAGAGCAACAATTGAAGAAAGCTGGAATTGGCACAAGAGACTCTCTTATTTAAATTTCAACAACATAAATGAGCTAGTAAAGAAAGATCTTGTGAAAGGACTGCCAAAATCAGTATTTGCTCCTGATGGTCTTTGTGATTCATGTCAAAAGGCAAAACAAAGAAAATCTTCATTCAAGAGCAAAACTGAATCCTCAATTCTTGAGCCTTATCACTTACTGCATGTTGATCTATGTGGTCCAGTCATGTCAATTGCAAAGAAGAAAAATGTTATGGTTATAGTGGATGAGTTCACAAGATACACTTGGGTGTATTTCTTGCGCAAGAAGAATGAAACTGCATCTACTCTAATTGATCATGTCAGACAACTCGATAAATTGGTCAAAGATTCTGTTAAAATAATAAGAAGTGATAATGGCATTGAGTTCAAGAATTCAATCATGGAAGAGTTCTGCAAAGAGCATGGAATAAAGCAGGAATTTTCTGCACATGGAACTCCACAACAGAATGGAGTTGTAGAAAGAAAGAACATGACTCTTATTGAAGCTGCACGAACTATGCTTGATGAAGCAACATTACCAACGTACTTTTGGGCTGAAGTTATGCAGACTGCTTGTTTTACACCGAATGCTACACTCATAAACAAGCATGGAAAAATACCATATGAGATGGTGAAGAAAAAGAAGCCAAATCTGAAGTACTTTCATGTATTTGGATGCAAGTGTTTTGTTCTTAAGACTCATCCTGAACAACTGTCAAAATTTGATTTAAAAGCTGATGAAGGAATTTTTGTTGGATATCCACTTTCCACAAAAGCCTTCTGATTCTACAATTTAAGAACAAGGGTTGTCATGGAATCTATCAATGTATCTTTTGATGATAAAATGATTACTGGACTTGAAGATTTCAATGATCATGATCAGTTGAGATTTGAAAATGAAGATATAAATTCTGATACTGTAAATTCTGATGACCTAAATCCTGATCCTGTAAGTTGACAGGTTAAATTCTAATATCATTGAAACTGTGGTAACTACTCCAAGGGAAAATGCACCTGTTCAGGGGGAGCAAGCTGATGAACATACCATATTTCAAGTCTCTCAAGAAGCATCAGAACCGGTCACTGGCTCTTTAAGTTTTGATTCATCAAGTTCTGATGAGCCAAATTCTGATAATTCCGAAAACTCTGATTCTTCAATTCCTGAAGGATCCAACTCAAATTCTGAAATTTTAGAGAGCATAACTTCCGGGGGAGCATCAGAAAATGCTGATAGAGACAACATGGATCATGGGGGAGGATCCAGTTCTAGAGATCAACTTCCATCTGCAAGGAAGTGGACTAAATCACACCCACCTGACTTAATGATTGTTGATCCTGAAGCAGGTGTCAAAACTAGAACAACAACATCAAATGAATGTCTCTATCATTCTTTTCTATCACACACTGAACCAAATAAAGTGGAAGAAGCTCTTCATGATGCTGATTGGGTGCAAGCAATGCAGGAAGAGTTAAATGATCTTGAAAGAAATAAAGTCTAGACCCTAGTGCCAAGACCCAAAGATAGATCCATTATTGGTACAAAATGGGTATTCAAAAACAAAACTGACAGTGATGGCATAATTACAAGAAACAAAGCAAGGCTGGTTGCTAAATGTTACTCTCAACAGGAGGGTATTGACTATGATGAAACAATTGCTCCAGTTGCTAGATTGGAAGCCATAAGAATCTTTTTGGCCTATGATGCTCACAAGAAGTTCAAAGTCTTTCAAATGGATATGAAAAGTGCTTTTCTCAATGGAGAATTGGAAGAAGAGGTATATGTTGAACAACCTCCAGGCTTTGTAGATCCAAAATTTCCAAATCATGTCTACAAGCTTGACAAAGCACTTTATGGCCTTAAGCAAGCTCCAAGAGCATGGTATGAGACTTTAGCTCAATTCCTTCTGGAAAGTGGATTTACCATAGGTACAATTGATAAAACACTATTCTACCTCAACCATGGAAAGGACTTACTTTTGGTACAGATATATGTTGATGATATCATCTTTCGCTCTACAAATACAAAACTTTGTGAAATATTTTCCAAGTTAATGCAGTCAAGATATCAAATGAGTAAGATGGGAGAGTTGAGCTATTTTCTGGGACTTCAAGTCAAGCAAACTGAAGAAGGTACTTTCATAAATCAATCCAAGTACACCAGAAATTTACTCGAGAAATTTGGAATGCAAGACAGTTCTACTGCATCAACTCCCATGGCCACTACAACCAAGTTAGATAAAGATACTGGAGCATCAGTAGATATTACTAACTATAGAGGTATGATTGGTTCTTTACTCTATTTAACTGCAAGTAGACCTGATATCATGTATGTTACCTGTCTTTGTGCAAGATTTCAGGCTGATCCAAGAGAACTTCATCTAATAGATGTGAAAAGAATTTTCAAATACCTCAAGGGTACAGCTGATCTAGGATTATGGTATCCTAGGGAATCAGATTTTAAGTTAATAGGTTACTCAGATGCAGATTTTGCAGGATGTAAAATCGACATGAAAAGCATTAGTGGAAGCTGCCAATTTTTTGGAGGCAGATTGGTTTCTTGGTTCAGCAAGAAACATAAATCAATTTCCACATCAACTGCAGAAGAATATATTTTTACAGGAAACTGTTGTGCACAGATTCTTTGGATGAAGAATCAGTTACTGGACTATGGGTTAGAATTTTCTAAAATACCCATTTACTGTGATAATTAAAGTGTTGTTTCTATGACAGGAAATCTAGTTCCATACTTAATGAAAAAGCACATCAGCATTAGGTACCATTTCATAAGGGAACATGTGATGGAAGGTACAATGGAATTGCATTTTGTACCAACAGATGGTAAATGAACTTGGAATGGTTTCAGGTTCTTTCTCAAAATCTGTTTAGTTTTTGTTCTCATGCATCAGACTTTATGATCAGTGTTTACAGATTTTCTTATCTCTATGTAATCTGTGCTTAAACTGTAATATATTAAATACTGATTGTTATCTGATATGATTCTATATACTCTCATAGTGTTTTGAATGTTCTGTGACTACTCAATCCAATGAGGATTATTTGTTAGATGCTGACTTAGTAGTCTTTAACAAACTGTGTATCCCATGTTTGAATTAGTTATTTATGTGGAAATCCATAACACAAGAAAACTCTGATTTTGATTTTAGTCAAATTTACTTTGTGTATCTTATAACTAAGTCACAAACTAGATTATTGCTTCTCATCTGTCAAATTCTGATGTCAGTAAATCTTAAGGATGAACTACATGCTTGATAAGCCTCACTTATTTGAAGAAAGCAAAAGAAAAGAAAAATTGAAGTCAGGCACTCCTTTGAGATAAGGAGTAAATATGTGAAAGGGAAGACCCAAGTGCATTGCTGGTATTAAGTTATATGCATTGGAAAAGCAAATAAATTTTTCTTGGTGACTTTTCACATTCTCTGATTACTGGAGAAATACTCTGATAATAGCATAAATTTTGATAGCAGTTGTGACTCATTTACACTGAGAAGCCACTATAAAAAGAATGTCAAAAGATGCATAAAATGAGCACAAACAGTTGAGGTGAACTCTTGCATAAATTTATTCTATAGTATACTTCAAAATTAAAGACAGATTTTAAGCATTTTTCTTAGTTATGCCTTATTTCTAAGATATCTGAAGTTTATCAGACTTTAATCTTAATCTGATCATTTGCAAATGCACACACTCTCACTCCATATGAATGATAAAATTACTATGATGATTAAGTTCTTTTTGACAAACTGTTAAGTATTATTTGCATAAATTCTGAGGACAAGTTCTGATGAAAGTTTTGATGATTAAACTCTGAAGAAACCAGTCAGTATTTGTGTGAAGAATCACAGACACAGTCATTAACTTTTTGAGTACAGAAGCCATGTTCTGATGACCGTTAAATTCTGATAATAGTCAAGTTCTGATGCAAATCCTAATAGAAACTATGATGCTTACGTGGCATTATTTAATTACTTGGCTTATTTTTAGTATTTACTGTAACGGTTATAGTTTGTTAGAAAATAATTAAGTGAGATAAAAACAGTGATAATCATTTGGTTTATGGGTTGCATGTTTTTTTTTGGTAACAACATGTGAGCAATAATTACTCTCATTACTTTTTTGACTGCTTCCATGCTGCCAGGTGTAAAAAGTCTATTTTGCTTCACAAAATTAGTCGTTGTCACGTGAAGTGTATAAATAAGAGAGTTAAAAGATTTTATAACCTTTTACCTACTATTTTTATTTTCTAATCTCTCTTATTCTCTCTCACTCTCTAATATTCTCTAAAGCTATTTCTTACAGGCATTTTATCAAACACCTTTCGTACACACAACTTTCACTTAATTTCTTACAGAAATGGCACCCAAGGACATCATCTTTAATGGAGCCAAGTTCGTCCCCAACAACTAGGACGATGCTCCTTCTGATCTTCACTTCGTTCAGGACTTTCTGGCTAACAGTGAGATTGGGTATGCTCTGACCCAACCACAATTACTCTCAGGAACACAGACACTGGAGTTTTGGAGGAGTAGAGTTTATGATGATGGTGGTAAAGATGGGTCCCCAAGTATCATCTTCACAACAGGGGAAGATGAGCATCTGGTAACATTGTCAACAGCCGACAGGCTTTGCACTTACCAGAAAATTGCACTTTCAATGCTCAGATGGAGGAGCCACTTCTACAGGGTATGATGGCCAATCTTGGCTATGAGAAAAGTATGTCCAAGTTGGGACAGCTGAAGAGGCCATACATCAGAAAGGAGTGGAGCTACTTCTTTGACTGCATCACAAGAGATTTTGCCAACAAATGCTCCAACTTTGATGCAATTCTCATTCTAAGTCAACAAATAGGGTATACACTTCTAAATCAAACTCACTTTGATTATGCTACTGTAATTCTTGGTTTTATTGGGGATAGGATGAATGAGGACCCAAATACTGTGTACTTTGCTAGATTTTGTCAATTAATTTACAGTTTTTGTTGTCCTGATAAGCCTCAAAACTATAGTGAGACAATTCAACCTTTTTGTAATAACCCCAATTTTTGGAATTTTTGAAACCCTTATGAATAGTGATTTTGCTGATTATGCTGAATAAGAAAACTTTTCATACCACACTATGTAGGGGTTCTTTATTGATCTTCTGAGATATTATTAGTACTCTATGTGGTATATAACTGTATGTAAAGATCGTCAGAATCCAAATTCGAACACTTTGATTTTTCCCGAAAAATCCACCATATACCGAAAGAATTGAGTATAAGGTAACATGATTGAAAGGATTTTAATTCAAGGATTATAAGAGAGGATCATTAAAGGATTATAAGATATTGAGAAAGATTTAGGGGAACCCAAGTAATAAGATCCCGGATGTAATCCCTCAAACAACGAAAGAGAACAGAGTTAAGCGAACCGTAAAACAAATAACCGACCAAGGGACAAGCACATACAAGTAGAATGGGAAGGAAGCTTCCAAGAGAAGCTAAAACAAGTGGTTAAAAGAGAAGGTGACGTCATCAAATCTTAAGGGAAAGACTAGTGGCTTGGAGGTGAGGTAATCCAAGTGATGTCATCACTTTATCAAAGCAATCTCCACCAAGTATTCATTTCACAAACACCAAAATCAAAAGCAACCAAAACAAACTCATTTCTCTTCTTCCCCCATCTATTTCTCTCGGCTTTTCCATGAAAAGCAAAGGAAAATTTTCAAAAAATCAAGCTACACACCTTCATAATTCAAGAGGTTTGTTTCTTTAGCTTCCATAATTCATAACTTAGATGAGCCATAAGTTTAAGCTCAAGATTCCATGTTTAACATAGCTAATCAATTCATCAAAGTTCTTGGTGAATAGTGTTTTTCAAGAACTTGAAATTTTGATCTTGTGTTTTTGTTTAGATAAAGCTTTAGTAAGGATTTTCCAAGGTTGTTTCCAAGCTCATTACTTACTCCTACTCTCAAGGAAGGTATAGTCTCTTGACCTCGCATTATTATTGAATGATTAAAAGCTTGTTATGAGTAGTTTAGTTGATGAGAGGCATGATTATTGTGTGTTTAGAGATTGGTTGGTTTTGTGATGTTTTTGGAGTTGTAAATCTTGGATTATTGGTTAATGAACTTAAGTATAGTTTTAGTTCATGTTTGAGAATAATATAAATTGGAGAACTTGAGGTGTTGGGGCTGTTGTAGTATGGTATGGATGGATTTTGGTTGTATGGTTGATTTGTGGTTGATTTGTGGTTGATTTGAAGTAGGATAAAATTTGGTAATCGCGTAAACATAGCCGTCGTAATGCCCGATTTACTTTAGACTGCTTTTGTTCTTAACATCAGGACCCGTGAACTCACTGTTACGTTTTGACCATTGCCATGATTAGATAGTTCATGTTACGAGCTTCGTTTTGATATGTGGTACGCTTGAATCCGATGTACGGTTTAGGAGAAACGACCATTTTAAGTAACGGCGTTTCGCGAACAAACCATTTCCCCTCGCCTTACTTTGAAACCTTGGTTAAGGACCTTAAATGACTAATTGGGGTATGATATAATTATGTAAAGTGGATTAGGAAGTTGGTAGGGTACTCGCGAAAGAATCGCCTTAAAACCTTTAATGGTTAATTTATTAAAAATGGTGGAGCCGAGGGTACTCGGAGCGACTTAAGTGAATCGTTAAGCGCGAAAGCGAACGTTAGGACTCTAATTGGTTAAAGTCTAGTTTCTTAAGTGACCGGGGTTTAATTCCGACTTATGTTATTGTTCATAGGTTATCGGACCCACTCTAAGCTTAAGTCTATCCGGGAACACTCATGCAAGTTTTCTACCCGTTATACTGTTGTTGTGATGTATACATATGTATATGCATTATCTTGTGATAGATGCATGATGGTTAATTAGCAAATCTTGCGATATATTGGAGCATGTGATATCGTATATATATGCATGTCTGTTTCATAATCTTGAGGTATATTGTTGATTTAATTGCTTATAAGTTGCATAATACCTATGCTAGAGATAAGCAGTAATTGCGTATACCCTTAGTATAGGGGACCCAAAGGTGAACATTTTCTAAAACCGGGAGTCGATGTTCCCGAGTATATTATATATATTTATATATATATATAGATATAGTTTTCAAAACTATCAATCGAATACGGTTTATTCGATAACTTTATTTTTATTAATGAATATTAATTTGAATATTCATTCAAGGGCTTATGACTCGGTTTATTTTATTAATGAATATTATTTTGAATATTCATTCGAGGACTTATGACTCCGCTTATTTACTAAATAATATTCTTTATTTTATTCAAGAATAATGTTTCGATAGTCAAACTTATTTTCGATTATTCAACTAAAGATCATACTTTCGTATAAGTATATCTTTGGTTATTTATTATTCATTTCAAGTATGAGTTTTAAAACTCCTACCTCGATTATTTTTATAAGGATCACCCTTATGGGAATATTATTTAAATAATAATATTCAGATATTTTCTAATATATCGGGACTGATTTATTTTACTAAATCAGCATTACTCCAAACATTCTTAAAAATGTTTTCGAGTCTTCAAAATGATTTTAAAGGTTAGGGCGGATCCCTAAAACTCATTTTTATATTTAAGATCATCCTTTCGAAGGGGATTTAAATACTCGCTCAAAACCTGGGGGATCCGGCTCTGTGGTGTGTTTCATATTCGCAACAAGGTTGCTATTTTGATAAAAGAGTTTTTGATTAATTACCCAACACTCGGGAAGTAAAATTCTTAGGAACAAGTTAATCCATTAACAGGCATCGCCTGGGAAATATCGGTGAGTTTTCCTTTCCAACTAGATACGACTTCTTAGTGGAGCCGTATCAACAAGTTTCTACTTGGGGAAAGGGAGAACGAGCTTTACGTTTCAGGGTCATGGATTTCATCTGAACTAGGAGTGGCGTAAGTGGTCGAGTAGCGCCGGCCCAGCCTTATTATATTGGCCCAAATGGCCCGGAAGTTCCCCTAAGACGGTCCATTCCTTAGGAGTCCAGTGTTCGGTTGACAAGTAAATCCGACAGGTTCTCCTCTACATGTAGAAAATGGTGGGGTTGCACTACTACGACTGATCATCGTAAGTGGTCTTCCTGGCGCGGCAAACTCCCGTAATGAGTTCATCATCCAATTGGATATTTCTGCAACACTACCCAGAGCACTCCGATAGAAAGGCTACGGTTGGGCGATTATTGAGTGTTGGCAGGGTCAAGTTTTCAAAATGATGTTTGCATCAAATGAAGTATCTCGTAACTTCATTTTATTTTGATGATATTTTAAAGATTGATTCTATACAAGTTTTGTCTTGTAGCTTAATCTATGGGATGAAATATTTATACATTGAACGGTGGTAGTTCAAGTAGTATTCGGAAAAGATACAAGTATATTGGAGTATCTTGTAACTTCATCTTTTAAACTTATATCTAGTTAATGATTGTCTTATGAATGACAAAGGTTTCAGAAAAACGTTGAGACAAGGTTAGATATATGAGATCACCTTACAACGGTATTTTTATACAGTTATAAACTGGAACTCTGTTACATGTCAGAGGGTTTCAAATATCGTGAAAAGTATATATGTATATATATACTGAATATTTTGCGACTTGGTCGCGTTAAGATATCAGCTTGGTTCATTTCTTCTTGACCAAGACTTTCATGAGTACTATGAGAATTCTCATATATTGTTAATTATTATGCATATTATTTTGGTGGGCTTGTTGATCACCCTTGCTTTCTTCTTTCATCACACAACATCAGATAGACAAGATGAGCAGGACCAAGCTCCTAATTCACGAGCGGATAGGAAAAGTTCTGCCGTTTCCTATAGGCATTGATGTCGCTGTAGCTGAGGTAGGAACTACCAATAGGCTAGGCTTTCAACTTTTGACTGTACCAGACTTATGTATCTTTATGAATTGTAATAATGGCAAAGAAATGTAAATTTATTCAGAAAGCCTTTTAAGGTGTAATGGCATATAATTATGGAATAAAATGACTCATGTTATTTTTGGATATTCATCTCTGAGACTATAACTTGTGGTGTGTGTGTTTATTGTGGGGTCACGGTACGCAGCAGTTGGTTGATTGTTAAGGTTAAGTATTATTAAGGGAAATGGAACTCGTGACGACTCGGATCCCCGACCCCGGATCTTGGGGTGTTACACTTTTAAACTTGCTAAAAGAGCCTTCACAGACTTGTTATCTACTGATAATAAGAAAGAGATACTAAGACCCCTTCAAATTCCTGATTATGTAAAATAGTTCTTAGTAAACTCTGACCCCAACACATACAAACCCAAATTTCCTGAAGTTATACCCTCTCAACCTCCATCAGTACCTACAACCAATACTCAACCATCTCAATCTTCTCAACCACAACCACAGCCTACCATCAGAACTTATTTCCATCCTGCACAATATTCTCAACCCCAACCATCTGTTCCTAAATCTCCACCAAGGAGAAGAAGGATGATTCTTAGGGATGAATCAGACGAAGATGAACAGGTCCAGGTTCCAGCATCAGAACCTGTTATAGTAGAAGCTGAAAAATAAATTTTTCAGATGGAGCTAGAAGCTCAAGAGATAACTCCTTAGAAAAATAATGAAGCTGAGGGTTCTAGTCTTCAGAAAAGAAAAAGTTCTTCAAAATCTGATACAAATAATGTCTACTCCTATATCTAAGAAATCAAGATCAAAGAAGAAGAGAGCAGGTGTGAGAATAACACAAGCTCAATATAGCAGAAGCTGAGGAAGGGGATCAGGAATCTCTGATCTCATAAGAACCTATAGTGATTGAAGCTTTGCCACCTCCACCTCAGGCTGAAGACACTGTTTAAGATACAGTGATCACACCTCCTGCCTCTCCAATCAGAGAAACAACTAAAGTTGAAGATTTAGGATTAAGTCCTGAAATTGACATTCATAGGCTGAACATTCCATCTGTCTTGTTTCTGGAAGCACCACAAGGACAAGTGACAACTCCACCTGTTTCTCCATTAAATGCTGAAATACCAACTACTCCAATTCTGGATGTGGAAACAGATGAAGGTGTACCCGAATCTCCTACAGCCACACACACTCTTGTGTAGTCAGAAGATGATGAGTTTCTAGCAAGTTCTGGAGAGTCAGCTCCAGTCAACACTCAAGCTCCAATTCTTGGAAATGAGGAACTATTGAAATATGTTGGAAAAGAAGCTCATGTTCTATGGGAAGAAACTCACAGAGGAGTTGAATGGACCAAGAAGTGGAATGAATCTGACTTTATTCCCAGCTCAAAAGTTCTGTCAGATCATATTGTAAAAGCTAATGAGTTTTTGACAAATTCTGACTTTAAAGCTCAACTTAAAGTCACAGCTCTCAGTACTAAAAGTCTTCAAGGTCAACACTCTATTGCTTATGCCAAGGTTGATAAACTACAGGAAAATGCTGATAAGATGGACCTGATGCTCAAGATAGACATGAACAGGTTTATCAGACCTATTTATGAGAAAGTAGAGGCTATTGAGAAAGTTCAAGAAAAGTAACAGGCCCAACTGACTGAGGTCCTGCAGAATCAAGCCTCTCAACAGACTCAACAGAATGAAATCCAATCTTCAGTGGAACTTCTTCTCTCTCTACTCCTACCAGATGATGCCAAAAAGGGGGAGAAGGTAGTTAAGTCCAAATGCTCAACTAGTCAAGTACTGAAGAAGAAGGATGATAAAGAAGATGACCAGGGAAACCCTAGCAATATAAAGGGTCAAAGTCAAGGGCAAAGCAGCAAAGTTTTTTCAAAGAAACTAATTTCTGATTCTAGCAAATCTTCTACACAGAAGAATATAAGTTCTAAAGATGTTAATGCTCAAGTTCTGAAAGCAAGTTCTGATGATCAAAGTCTGATATCAAGTTCTGATATTCTCATTCAAGGAGGAAGACAAGACTCTCAGAAGTTTTTACAAACTCTGAAGCTTAAGGGAAGGGAGACTACGGTCTATTATAAAGATCCCGAGATTCAGACACTTGATGAAGAAATTGCTAGAAGATTATTTCTCAAGCATAATCCTGGAATGGATTTAGAGACTCTCAAGGAGGAAGAAGCTAGATTTGCAGCTGAGAAAACAAATCTTAAATCTAAGGCTTCTAATGCAAAAAAACCTCCAAGGCCTAAGGCAAAAGGCATTGTGATCGACGAAAGGTCAACTTCTGAGGCTTCAAAGCCCAAGACACGATCACAAGTTGAAATTGATCCCAAGGAAAAAGGGAAAGGAAAGTTTGATGAACCAATAAAGACACAGGAGATGAAGATTCCTCAAATCCTGATGAAGCCAGTGTGCAAAATGGTTCAATTTTTTGATGATACAACTGCTAAAGATGAAATTGTTGAAACTATGAAATGAAGGAAGATAACAGAAGAATCTAAGACAACATCTGACATAGCTCAAGTTGTTTAAAGTGAAGAACAACAAGCTACAGAAGAAATATCAAATCTTAATCAAGTCATCAAGACATCAACCTCTAACAAAGCTCAAGTTGATTTGAACAAAATAACAGTTACTGATAAGAGAAAACTCCTATGGAAAAATGTTAATCCATCAGATCCTAAGAAAAGTCAACTGCTTTCATGACTGTTGGATTGAAAGCCAGAGACGCAAGAGACAGAGCTGGATTAGGTTCTGAAGAAGCCAAGATCAAAACAGGAGTTGAAGTACTTACTAGAGATCCATTCTTATTAACTGACAAACCACTTGAGGAAGTTACACAGAAATATCTTGACAAGGTTATATATGTTCAACTGGTACTGGATGCTCATGATAAGAGTAATGTCAAAGAAAAACTGATTCTATTTCTTGAAGATGGAAGAACATACAGAATGTTATAATCAGATGTGCTGAACAAATCTCTGAAAGAACTTCAATTCTTTCATTATCTTTTGGAGATAAAGTCTGAGATTACCAGGAGATGGTCAAATTTCATAATGAAGACCATAAGGGATAAAGCCAGAATCTCTGGATCAAGGATTATAGAATTTATTCCAAATATAGTTGAAGATGATGGAAGTGAAATTCCAATGAAGAAAAATTCTGCAAAACTTGAAGTTATTCTGAAAGAGAAATGTCTGTGTTATAATGAAGACTCATCTCATCCAAGAGTAATCAGACTTGGTGATGGATTAGAAATAAATCACATCTCAGCACTTAGGACTGCAATCTACCAGATTGGAAGTCAAGATGAAGAAATCAAGCAAGTCAAGGCTACATTAGCTCAAGTCCTGAGGAATGCAGATTAGAAGCTGATATCAAACTTTGTCAAGAATCACTTTAGATTCAGATTGACTCAGTAAGATTGGTAAAAGCTACAAGGACTATAAGTTGTAGTTAATTGTTTAAATAAACTCTCATTGAATTTGTACTTAAAAGTTTTTGATATCATCAAATCTATTAACTTGTATATTTTTCATAATTTACAAGTTGGGGGAGATTGTTAGATATATTTGTGATGTCATGTCTAATCTGTTGTGTTAAGTTTCAGAACTTAATATCTGGACTTACTGGAAATCAGAACTTACTAAGTCAGAACTTATATTAGAACTTAAGGTCTTCAATATTTATATCAGGACTTAAGTGCGGGTACTTCAGATAAGGAATGCAGCTGATTTACAGGAGAGGATCATGACTAAAACAATAGAAGATATGTATGAGGAGTTGGATAGCTAGAAGACTTGTAGAAGATAATATCTGATTGATATATTTAGGAGACATGATTATATTCAATATCAATTAGAAGATATCTTGTAACTGTGCACTATATAAACACAACTTAGGGTTTATACTATATGTGTTATCATTCACGAGAACATTATTCATTGTAACCTAGAAGCTCTTAGTGATATTGTTCATCACTGAGAGAGTAGTTTAACCTACTTTGTAACAGAGCTTATTATATTAAATAAACTTGATTACTGTTACATACTTGTGTTCTAAATCGATTTGATTGTAAAAACACTATATTCAACCCCCTTCTATAGTGTTGTGTGACCTAACAAATCCTGATCATTTCATCATCTTCAATTTTCTTTGTCTTTTATACTTCAAATTAGATTGAAGAGTCATGATCAGCCTCATATTCCCGCTCACACAGTTCTTGGGAACATTGAATATTTTATTTTTCTTGGTCTGTGAGCACATGTAGGACACCCCTTGCTTGGATATAGATAGGCTTCAGGAAAAGCTGATATCTGTGCAACTCTGAGCTCATGAAGAAGCCGAGTGTCCTCTGTCATGACTACATGGACTTTTCAATCACAACATCTAGCTCAGATACCCTAAAAGTTCTGAGATTTGAGAGATATACTTGAAGGAATCTATCCACACCACCATCATTTATATTAACAACAATTCTCTTCTATAGATAGTCCTCAACATTCACAACTACTGCCCTGATAGAGTTTATAGTCTTGGCCAATACTCTTTTGTATGTGATGAAGTTATTTTTAAGAGATATCCTCAGGATTGCAAGAAGTTCGTTGAATTCTTGATCTTGATTTGGTCCTTTTGCAGCCTTGATGAGTCTTTCTTTTCCCATATCTTGAATTTGTTGAGTTTGTGAAGAGCTTTGACCAATCTGAATAGGCTCTTTGGACTTAGATTTAGCATCCCTGGATTGTTGAATCCTAGCCTCAATCTCCCCCTTAGTCTTGGTGACAGGCATGAGTAGATGAGTTGGTGATTCTGGCCTTATTTGTTCAGGTAGTGAAGGCAGTGGTATGTTAAGCTTCCCAATGATAGCTCCCAAAGCAACAGAATTCTGCATTTGGAGATGCTTGTGAGAGTCCACCAGGGTTTTGATATCTGTTTGTTGAGTCTGCACCAAGGATGTAAGAGCTTGAACTTGTGAACTTAGTGAGTCATTGGAAGATTCGAGAGAAGAAACTTGATGTTTTAGTTCTTGAACTTGTAGTGTGGAGGAGGATTGAGATGTTGAGGAAGTAGAAACCCCAAAAATGTCATGAACAGCCTTCTTGATTTCATCCATGAGCAAGGCTGAATGAGTGTATCTGCTAGATTATATTTGATCCAGCTTCGGTCTTGTGTCATTAGAGTGAATGATTTTATTTTGAACTTGTTCATTTAAGGCCACAAATGAGGTCTTGAGATTCTTGATACTTGTTTCCATTCCACTGAGATCATGCCTTGACATGTGGTCAGTAAAGGTTATGAACTTGTTTTTTTATCTCAGTTTAGGAAGGAATGATTTTATCTATCTTTTCCCTTACCATCTTTATTATTTTATCTTGATGTCTAGTCAATGTGATTTGGAGTTCTTTTCCAAAGTTATGGAAAGCTTTGATTTGAGCCTTGTATACATCATTGATGGCATCATACACTTCCTGAGGAGTTAAGGATCTAGCATTGCTTCCCAGAATAGTGATATACTCTTCCCTGAACTTGGCTAGCACAACATCCATTTCAATAGAAAATTCTTTATCTAGCCAAGCATCACAGTTTGCATCCTGACCAGCTTTATCAACAATCTTAGCTTGATTTTATTCAACATCTGTCTGGTAGGTGAGCATGATAGCTTGGTAATCCTGATTTGTCATATTGGATGTGAGCAGCTGTTGTGAGATTTGTGCAAGGCCTAAAATCTGGTCAACTATAAGATCTTCAATGGTTGAAGATTGATCTTCAGCTTCATGGAGCCATTTGGAGATTAGGTGTGGTTGTTGAGGTTGAGAGATTGAAAGTCAGAACCACCTATGACAGGAGTCATAGTTTGACTCATAGATTTCTCTGTGTTTCTAACAAGTTATTGTTCCTCACATGTGGTGGGAACCTCCAATTGAATTGGAGGGGATTTGACTAGGTTACTATCATGTGCACCAGTCTCAAACCCTTGCGTGTCTTGCACCACACTGTCACTTAAATGTGCTATACTTGCCTCCTCTATGACAAGATTATTGGCAATTGTACTAATAGCATCTATTGCTAGTGCAATTTCTGCTAGGATTTTGAGGGGAGTTATTCCTGGAATAGGAACCTCCAATTGAATTGGAGAGGATTTAGATAGCTCCCCCTCGGGAGTACTACCCTCAAACCTTACATTATGTGAAGACTGATTTGCACATGAAGGTGCATTTTCAACCACCATGGGGTCTTCAGTAAAAACTGATGAATCCCCCATATTTGTGATGTTGTCATCAAGATCTACCCCAGCTAGTAGCCTCTCACCATCTGAATTTGGTGTCTGGGTGGTGAGCAAGGTTTCTTGAACTAAGTCACTTGAAAGGGGCAACACTTGAGGATTTTATTCAAGTGTTTCAGTATAGGAAGAGGAAATATTAGATATAAGAGTTTGAAGTTTAGGACTGAGTATTGGCAGCTCCCCCTGAATGGATGAGGGAGCTTCAAGAGATGTACTCTTTTGTGTATGCCATCCTTGTTTCTCCTTCCATACAATTATATTTGATCAAGTGATGGTTGTGCAGACTCTTTACATAGTGCATTTGGGAGAATGCTCTTTTTAATAGAAACACCCTATTGAGAAGATGTCTTTAGAGTCTGTTTTGGCCCCATTTGTACAACTGCATCTTTTTGGGAGGATACAGAGGTGGCTTGAGTAGTCAACTCATTTTTTTAGCCTTTTTTTTTCTGACCAAAGTTGACTCAGGTTGTACTTGTACCTCACCACTCTCATTCATAACAGTAAGGGTTATCTCCTTTATCTTCTTTTTACTCACTTCACCCTTTTGAGAGGATGAAGTGGTTGGTTTCCTAGCTGCTATTTGGTTTAAAGAAGTGGTCTCAGCTTGGGAAGACCCCTGTTGGTTTTCCTATATTTGAACTTCTACAGGTTCAGGGACCATAGTTGTACTAGATTGAACATTTTATCTCATGTCAGGCATTGGGTAAGGGTAAGTCTTAAATCTCTCCATCATGAATGGAGTGATTTTCAGACTTACATTTACCTTTTTCTTTGTAGTAAGTGAACCGAATATTATTTTGGACACTTGCTTACAATTGTCTATTTTAGTGTTATCTATACCATTCAATAAATATATATATATTACTTTATGATTTAAAGTAGACATAATAAATCTAGAAAAGAAAATTTCCTTACCTCTAGCAGACTGGGGCATAGTTAGCCTAGTAGCAAGTTCTTCCAAGATCAATCGACCAACATTCAAGTGTCTGTTGTGGGCTATTGAGAACACCAGCTTCTGCCCCACACTTGAGATGTTGTCATACCATGTCTTCCTGCATGTGAAGGCCCTTACTATAGAATCAAACATAAAGGACCATTCCTTCATTAGTTTTGTTCTATTCAAGCTTGCCAGGTTGATTCTTCTACCATAGTTGATGAAGTCCGTGAACTCAGCAAGCTCATCTTGTGTTGGCATCTCCACTAGATTTGCAGTTGGAAGACCCAAAGCTACATTCACATCCTGCTCATTGAACTCTATTTATTGGCCTTCAATTGTTCAAGTTATCACCAAAGATGCAGAGTTGTCATTCATAACAGTTCTCACCACAGTTGTTGTCCAAAACTCATGCAGAACATCCAAGTACAGGACTGGGTTAGCAGTTAAAGCACCTGCAAGATAGGATTCAGACAAGAATTTCACAAACCCTTTGAAACTATCAGTGGCTTGGTTAGCATCAGTAAACGCAAGATAATTGGTTCCTTTCTCTAGGATTGTAGCTCTAACAATATTGAGTGTCATTTTTGTTGAGTAGGAGTGAATGGGTAAGAAAAATTTGTGAGAAAGACTTTGAAATGAGAGAGAAATCGGTTTTGAATTGAAAAATCTAGGTCACTTACAATTCTCGAAGGCGTAAGTATATGTATCGAGATGTCTAAGTATTTATAGTATAAGCAAATGACTTATCGAGGACTCAAAAATAGACGTTTGGAGTATACTTATCGAGAAGTCATTTTAAAAGAAATTATATATCGAGAAGTCATTATAATTAAATCTTTTAGAGAACTAAAATTAACTTATCGAAATGTCAAATAAATACATAGTTTATCCTAAAATGGACTGAATTAATTCTAAATTTTATTTGAATATATCCAAATAAATTTAGAATGAATTTATCAAGAGCAATTTACCAAAATAATTTATTGAATTTTAAATTATTTCAATTCTGAGTTATTTATAAGTCTAAATATACTTGTAGAGAACTCTGTAAATTAACACTTATAGAGAACTCTACAATGACTAATCGATAAGTCATAATAGAGCTTATCGAGAAGTCCCTCGAGAAGTCAGAAAATTTACTTATCGAGAACTCACTCGAGAAGTCTTAAAATGACTTATCGATAAGTTAATTAGACTTATCGAGAACTCAGGTTCTCAATATACTCTTGATTATTTTGATTATGTCTTGTGTTTATTTTACATATTGAAGATGTAAATTAACATTTTGACAGTTTTCTTAGAATTGAAAAATTCCAAGTTGAATTTTGGTTTTTGGAGAATAAATATGCAGAGATTTCTGAAATATTTATAATTCATATTTTAGGTAATTTCTAATAAAATCAAATTAATTTTAATTTACTAGAAATTAATTTACTACAAGAGATAAGCTGAGTTATTTCCTTAGGATGAAGAATTTAACATTCCAATTTCACCTACAAGTCTAGTGAAAGTTTCTTCATCCAAAAGTTTAGTAAAAATATCAGCTAATTATTTTTCTGTTGGAACAAAAATGAGCTCAATGGTACCATTTGCAACATGTTCTCTAATAAAATGGTACCTTACATCAATGTGCTTTGTAACGCCCCAAATCCAGGGTCAGGAATCTGGGTCGTCACGCCATCATTCACTCATGTGTAACCTGTATTGATTCAATAATCCAACAGACCCCAATCTCATGCACACACACACACAAGTTATAGCCTTAGAAACGATGTACAAAATATAATCTTCTTTTATTACACTCAAATGTACTTTACATGATCTCAAACGATTATTCATAACCTCTACATGAAGTTACAATAATTACGACTGATATCTTATACCTATCTGATACTCTTGCCCACCTGAGACAAAGCTGCCAGGGATTCTCCCCATGACTGTAAGCGACTAAGTCCCACACCGACATACTGGTTATCTATTGTGTTGTGTCATTTAAAATAAAGCAAGCGTGAGCTATAATGCCCAACATAATAATGTACAGTATGAAATGAATGTATGATAAACTCAAGTAAAACGTCATATACGATAAATATGTTTTATTCAAAAATAGTTTTCCTTGCTGATACACACCTTCTTTTGAAAATAATTCTTTAGTGCATTTATTATCTTGCGAATACCTTAATGGTAAACCCAACACTAAGCTCGGGTTATGGTATTGCATCACAATTCCAGTTGGAAAAATAGGACGTTAATTGGAGCAACCACATACGTTGATCAGTCATACTACGGGAAAATAGTAACCTTTTCTACTAGTAGAAGGACGACACCTTCGTATCCTGGTTATCACTCTTGCCGCATTCGGGCTACGTGTCCCATTTTTGGGTATACACATACTTCACAAGTTCCTGAGTACATAGAGTACTTTCGCTTGCGATACCTTTGGTAGTCCATCTAGCACACATGGTACTAGAGTCTACCCCTCCATTGTCCTTTAACAGAATTCTATCATATCTTGAGAACTCGAACCACATCGAAGTTCCCCGAAGCGTTTTGCTTGTTGATAGAAATAACTTGTCTTATTAGCGTATATATATATATATATGTATATACGTACATCCGAAATTTTCGGAGGAAGCACTAAGGATGTGAGTTAACCATTGTCAGCAGATAATTAAATAAGGGAGAGTTTCTTTTGAAACTATATTTAAAATATTTAGGATAAGTCGAGATAATATTCCTCGACAATCTGACATTATTCGAAAGATTTTCCGAAAGTCAGAAACTATTTTAAATCAGGTTTTATGATTTTTAAATTATAAATAAATAATTAATAACTAAATAATAATCATTAAATAATTAAACCTCGAATAATTATACTTTGAAAGAATGTTTGAAATAATATTCCTCAACTAATTTATGTTTAAGTAATTTAAAGTAATCTTTAATAATTGGTCAAGTTTGAAATGAATAATCGTTGGAGAATACTTCTCCTATATTAACTTAATAACTGAATTAATATTCGTTGTTCAAGTAAAATATAGTTGAGGGAATACGATCTTTGGAAATCATTTTAATAAAAGTTTGAGGTATTTAATATTTCGCAAATGGACATCGAGTCCCTTGGAATAAAATAAGTACGGACTTTTAATGGTCCAAAACATCTCCGGGATGATTCCAGAGTTTATACTTTATAAAAACTGACCGACTCTCGGTCTTATAACTTATATATCACACTCTACTATAGCGTTTGTATTCTTAAATAAAACACCTCCGGAATACTTCCGAGTTTTCATAAAATTATACTGACCGATCCTCGGTCTAAAATATACTCCTCATATATACAACGCTACTCTCTAGCGTTATCGATTGAAATTCGGTAATATTCATATACCAAAATTATTATCATATCGTATGATATTATATAACATAATTCATAAAACATCGTAAATATAGCATCATGTATATATCGGCATTATTTGAAAACAAACACAACACAACAGTTTCAAAAAGGTAGGGATGGAAAACTTGTTTGGAGTCCAAGATACGTTTTCCGACTTCCTCTCGTTTCGGGTTTTCTAATCAACAAACATCATAATATTAATCAGTATTCCTACTCTCATCGCCAACTTATATTTCTAATAAGTACAATACTTCATAACTTTCATCACTCATTGGTCGAAACGGACGATCAAAGTGGTCTTCTAGATTTGACTTTACCGAATATTACTATTAAGCGACTCGCAGTCTATCATTTTTAATAAATCGTAAAATTAATATTTTAATACGAAACTACCTCAAGGAGCTTTTTGAGTGCTTGTAATATTTATCCTAAAATTTTCATTTTGATAAAATGAATTTAATTAGGTGAAAAGCATTTGAAAAGTTCGGTCAATTACAGAGTTTTACTATTAAAACCGCTTTCACTAAAACAATGATATCTCTCAAACCGTTAACTCAATTGACGCACCGTTTTCACGTACGCGATCTAGGAAATATTTAGAACACATCATTTGTAAGTGGTTTTCTGGTAACAGTGGTTAAAATCCCGAAGTGGCAGTTTCCTAACAGGGGGTTATTTTTGACATTCGTACTCCGCGCAACCTCGGCTCCGACACTTTTATAAAATTGAAAAATCAACATTTTTACTTGAACTTTTTATGGAAGATAAAACACTCTATTTATTAATCTCTGTAAAAATTTCATGATTTTTAAATATTTTTAAGTCGATCATTTATATTTACAAAATTCGTAATTTGTAGCAGTTTTATCGCGTAAATCCCTTTTACTAAAACAGTCATAACTTTTGATCCGTAAGTCGGAATCAAAAGATTCAAGTGCCTAAATGATTCTCATAACATTGTATATCATAATCAAGTCTCACTTTTTAGACAAATATAGTTTATACATTCAGGAACTTCTGCAGAAACTTAAGTTGAATTTTGTTCGTTTTAACGAGGTTACGATTACGATCCGAGTTTCGTTACGTCTTAAATCATTATACCACCATCAACAACCATCAAATCATCATCTCCACACTAACTTATCTCAAGAACATCATTTTCTTGAGGCAAAAATCATCAACCTTAAAACTAATTAACTAAACATCAAGATTATATCAAGTCAATCATCAAAACCATACTTATATCCAAGATCCTTACTTTTCTTGAAACTTAAAACTTAAACAAAGTTTGGATGAAGGTTTATACCTTTATTGATAGCTTGGGAGGTCCTCTTCTTTATGTTTGGACCTTGGGAGGGATTGGTTATGCTTAAGGATCCTAAATCATGCCATGAAAATCAAGAAAATAAAAAGAGATTTTTGAAGTTACTATTCACCTCCAATTTTGAGCAAGGATTTGACAACATTATACTGATTCAATAGACATGAAATTTTGAACGTACCTTGTACATAGTATGAGGAAGCTTTTGTTAAAATTTAATGATTGTTCAATGAGTAGATCATGAGATATGAATTTTTCTTTCCATGGTGTTCTTCAAATCAGCATTGTGTTTTGAATAGAGAGAGAGAGGGAAAGAGAGAGTTTTGTGCTTTCTTGAATGCTTCTCTTGGAAGATTTTAAAGATATGATTTAGTATATAACCTAGTACTAGTATATCTTTGCATATCTTAGCTAGCTTACTAGGTTTATAAGCTAATCTATCTAGTTCAGATTTTAGATTTACTATTCTAGCCTTTAGGTCATCATGCTATCTAGTTTAGGTTACTATTTAATAATTTAACCATGGTTAGTTTCTTACCATGGTTAGTTAGTTTAGTTATCTTAGTTCGATACGTTTATTTATTCGTTTACGCGTTTGCTCGGTCGCTTAATCGTTTTCAGTAATAATTTCTCATAAACGGTTCGTGGTGTAAATCCTTTCACATACATTCTTTATGTTTTGAAATATCATTCTTGGATATAAATCCGTAGGATTTTAAATTAGTAATTATGTTGTAATTCCCGTAATCCTTAATGGTTCGTAAATACGGTCATTTTTAAAGTTCGTTTTCTTCGAAAACTAATAGCGTTTACATACACTTATTTGGTACGTATAATCATGTTATCAACTCCGAAACTCAATTTATCATGCACAACATAGTGTGGGCTAAAAAGTTTTTCCTGTTTGTCAGGGTTACTATTCATTAAGCATTTTATAAGGTCTCAAAAATTTGAGTTATTATATTACTATTTATAAAGGTCTTTTACTGATGTCAAAAATTTGGGTTCTTACAGTCTTCCCCCCTTAACAGGGTTCCGTCCCGAAATCAATTTAGAAACAGGCAGGGATATGCTTCTCACATGACAACCTTGAGTTCTCACGGTGACTTTGCAGTATTTGATCTCTTCATAAAAGTTTTACTCCTCCGTCAAATATATTTTAGAGTACTTGTTATTCTAGATCTATGATCTCTACACGTTGTTCCACATACGCTAAGTCTGACTGCAAGTTTATAAGCTCATTTTCAATCGTATGTCTGGCTTTGACGGTTAAATTTCCTAACTTTGATTCATGGTACTCGTTATAAACTTGGCGACCGTTCGACGATTGTGCTAATTTATAAGTTAACTTTCTTAGTCCTTTAATTCTTCAACCGGTCAAATAAATCTTCGGTTCAACATTTCTTTCCCTTTTGAATCTCATCACTCCCTCTTCGGGAGGTACTTTCAACAATACTTGGTATGTTACTTCGTACTTTCTGTCTTTATAGTTCGGGTCCGCATATCTCTATTATTCATCCTGGGCTACCATTGGCCGGGTTCTAATAAGTTTTAGGAATTCCTTTGGTCTGTTGACTCAACTATGGTCCAGTATCCTCCGCTTACCAATTTCTTCCCAACCTAAGAGAGAATGATTCTTTGTTCCGTACAAAGCTTTGTAGTCGTTCCAATGCACGCATGATAACTCGTTATTGTCGATAATTCGATTAACGTCAACTGGTCGCTTCATTTCCCTTAAAAATCTATAATATGGACGATTAGCGCATCTTGTTTAGAATCATCCTTCAACTTATTCGTTTCCCCCTCCATCGCTCCTACTAGTGCTAGAGTTTCGTTCCTTAACGTTTTCCCATTTTGGCGCATCATCTTTGTAGATTATTTTATGTAAGAAGTTCTCATCGTATTTCTACACGCTCGTCTCATGTTACATGCTTAGTGTCAGATTTAACATTTCTTCTTGTAGTAAGGTAAGGCACGTCGGGTCCTGTTGCCATCTTGAAGGAAGCACCATTTCATACGCAATTGATTGATACACCTTTAGAGTCATGGAACGCACAACTTCCGTTATCGGTTGGACTTCTTTAGTCATTCCACGTATAATATCTATAGTACTACAATACGTTCTAGGTCGTACTTGTTATTCTCGATAGCGCCTTAGACGTATTCGCGTTTATTGGTACCTGCTACCAGTGGTCTTTGTAGGGCGTGTACGATCTTTCTTTCCTTCAGTCAATCCTCACCATAACATTCTTCATTCTTCCACGGTGTCCTTCATGAGGGATATCATCATCTATTTTCCGTATGCTCGCGTGGTAAGTATATCTATATGAATTTTCTATCAAGGATAGGCAATTCTCCTAACCGTTCCAAATAAAAGGCAAGCCGATAGACGTATCTTCAATGGTCTGGATAGTCCTCCCATTCTACTTGTCGATTTGAGAACTCTAAGTCGTGCCTCTATTCGTCCCTTCTCGCGAAATATCTTGGGTTCTTGCGTGGCGCCATATCACGGGGTCTCTCTATCAACAATTATCTCTTCCGCGTTCATAACAATTTCATAGAGCGGAGATCTATTATTTGCATAGTAAAATAAGCGGTCTTTTTTTAACCTATTACTAAAAATCCTAAAATAGCATGACGGCTTACTTGGTTCTTGATAATCCTCCTCCAAAATTTATAATAAACTCTTACTCCCATTTGGGTCATTTACAAGCCGCAATCGTTAAAATTTTAATCCTCACCTTTCCATTTTCACTTTCAACCATGTCGAGTACTTACTTGCCTAATCAATGACATCCTTTTATATTTGGTCATGACCAATATCCTTTTACGTTTTTAGGCATCTTTAAGTCTTCTTGTTAAGTAATAAAAGGTTCTCTTCATGAGATCCTTCTCATTAGTTGTTCCGAGAGTTGTCATCCTCAATATATCTTTTCTAACTTAAAGTATCGACCACCGCATTGGCCTTTCCTTGATGATAATAGATTTCTCAATCACGGTCCTTGATCAATTTGACCAAAACTTCTACGCCGTGTCCAGCGTAAGAAAAAAAAATTTCAAATTTTCCCCATATGTTAAACTCCTTGTCCCTTTCAGTGCGAACCTTATCATAATTATTCTAGATCATTATTAGGACACCTTATGTCACGGTCCTTAAGCTGCGTAGATGTATAATTACATTTCATACAAAATCCTGTTTTTATCGCCGAGTATTTCTAACAAGAGGTTATTACTAATCTTACCTTCATTTTTTGAAAATCTTATTCCTCGAATTCATACATGATTGGTCTTTCCCGAATTCATTAATTCTTATCCCGATAGTGTTTCACAGAAGCGTACCTCACTAATCACATTGTATCTCTATTATCGTTGTTCTATAACCATGTTAAAGATCCTTATGATAATAACTAAATATTGTATTCCCTTTTTAAAACAACTTACTCATCACGATGCTCCTATTGCACCATCATAGCACTGAGCTTTCAGTCTCATATTACAACAATCCGTTCTCAACTATGCCTCTCTTTGTTCAGAACGCAATTAGCCTTGGAAAAATGATTTCACGATATCGATGAAATTTAGACAATCTTAACAAGATTTCAAAATCTAACATCTGAACAAATAATGAGCTCTGAATAAAAGAGTTGCGACACTCAGAAGATTTATAACTTGGAAGGAAGAATACAACAAGGATTATCCTTCCATGTCCTTAGAATTTTATATTGTGATATTATAGAGAATATCCATTGAAAGCAATGATTGCTGAATAATAACATCATACGAATGATACTTTTAATATTTTCCCATTAAAAGAATACTTTTCTTTTTGAATAATAGAAGAAATATCAAATAACATCCTCAACCAAAGGTTAACCATTGAGGTTTCAAAGAGATGCTATTTTGAAAGAATGAATTTTATTCAATGATTAACAAATAAGGAAGTATATTGTTATTCGATCACTTTATAATTTTAATTGGATATTCGTTATATAAATGAAAGAATAGAATATTTCATGAACAAAATATTTCATAAAACTGAGTATGAATTCTCGTTTGAGTGGGCGACCTAGTTAGGTCTCAATTAAATCATTCTTTGAAAATTTCATCAACAATTAAATTTTGCATATATAATGCACTATGGAAAAATTAAAATTTGATTGGAAGTGGAACTAGCAAAATAATAACTAGTCCATATCAAGCAATATTATCAACCGGCTAAGAAAATGACCAGCTTAATTGGTTTGGCCCATAGCAACTAGCTAGGACGATTAGCTAGGCTTTCATCGTATTAATTAAACTTTCAAATAGTTAGGACAATTAACTAGTCATTCATGAGAACATATGCAACTAGGCATATTTCAGTTTGTTTGAAAAAAATCTCAACATCGTAACCACTGAAAAAATTTCTGGCTACCCGGATGACGATTTTGAAATAAAGAGTTTTCAAATTTGGGTCGAGAAAGACAATTATAACTCTGAATCAAGTGGTCTTGGCATCGGAACAATCAATAGCCTCTTATCAAATATTTCTTATTAAATAAAAGGGTACACTCAAAGATTGTCCTCGTTCACATAATTTATCAGATTCTCAAATAGAATTGAATTTGGAATACCAATATCAAATTGATACCCTTACTATGATTTCAAAGTTCAATATACAATTTCATCCGATTAGAAGAAAAGGATTCCCGAGGAATATATAGATATTAGATCATCCATATTTTTAACAATTTGTTAGATATTTACAATCTCGACTGAGAAGAGTAAATAAGAAAGAAGAATCAGTTGAAGATACTCATGATAAAATATTCATCGATGAATTGAAGATCATAATCTATGAATGAAAGTCCATTGATCAACTAAAAGAATTGAACAAGTCCTACTGCGGAGAAAGACTATTCAAGATGGTCATATAGGAAGTTCGAAGTAGGTAACAAAAAGGATTGCCTGATATGACTTATCAAGGCAATACGAATGATCAACAGTTTGGAGGGAGTTGCATGATAATGAGTAGGTGCCAAAATATTTCACAGATTATCCTAACTCTCGTTATTATCCGTCTGAGGATGATACCACCTCTTCGTCTTTGTAATTCCTTATTTCAGCTAGTGGCTCATTCAAATCATTTTAAAATCGCTTACTAACTAGACTTTCGCACGTATATCTGTCATCAGGTGTTTTACCACGAAGACCTTACTCAGAAATATTCCAAAAGCATCTTTTAAGCCGATAGGGGCCTGCTACACGCATCCGTTACTAACTACAAGTGGCCAATTCTCCCTGGGAATAGATCAAAGAGATCTCTTAGGGATCTCAATGTAGTCCATAAGTTCGGTGACATGTGTGTGTAAGTGAACATACATTACCGAATATATTAGAGGTCTACGAGTATATATACGTAGTCTCTGACATCATTTCTACAGAAGAATTCCAGTCTAGACTCACTGGTCTATCTTTTAAAAGGTTCTAAGATCGAACTATCGCTCATTGTAATCTTACGTCATTCAATTGTAGACATGCCATCAATTCTCGATGCTCTCGATCTCTGAGCTAAACCATCATAACCTTACAAGTTAAGCGCACTAATAATATCACGTAGTGTACTCGTCTTACGATAACATTCTTATATTACATTTAAATATTCCGTAATAGAATTAAAATCCTTAAGGGTATATTGGACACTATCTCTGGTGAATTCATGATGAATACGACATTCACATCCTCATTGGTCTCGTGTTATCAAAATTTACATATGGTGTTGGTAATATCGTCTTTACCCCAAATGCCCCGGAGACTCAGCTCCGAGTTCTACATCCACATCTTTGCCAAATCATATATGATTATAATTTTTTCTTCTCATCATTCTGATAATCTCTAATGGTTTTATTAGTCACACTTTAATAGCTCAAATATACATTTAATCTAACCTACACATTGAGGCTACATCTGGAAGTCCAATGACGAACTCTATATGAGCTCTTACGAAATCTCACATCTAGACAAAATCCTAACACTCTCGTCTCTAAGTACTATAACTTAATGCTCTGATACCATTTCTGTAACACCCTCAAATTCGGGGTCAGGAATCTGGGTCGTCACGCCATCCTTCACTCATGTGTAACCTGTATTGATTCAATAATCTAACAGACCCCAATCTCATGCACACACACACAAGTTATAGCCTTAGAAATGATGTACAAAATGTAATCTTCTTTTATTACACTCAAATGTACTTTACAGGATCTCAAACGATTATTCATAACCTGAACATGAAGTTACAATAATTACGACTGATATCTTATACCTATCTGATACTCCTGCCCACCTGAGACAAAGTTGCCAAAGATTCTCCCCATGACTGCAAGCCACTAAGTCCCACACCGGCATACTGGTTATCTATTGTGTTGTGTCATTTAAAAGAAAGCAAGAGTGAGCTATAATGCCCAACATAATAATGTACAGTATGAAATGACTGTATGATAAAGTCAAGTAAAACATCATATATGATAAATATGTTTTATTCAAAAATAGTTTTCCTTGGTGATACACACCTTCTTTTGAAAATAATTCTTTAGTGGATTTATTATCTTGCGAATACCTTAATGGTAAACCCAGCACTAAGCTCGGGTTATGGTATTGCATCACAATTCCAGTTGGAAAAATAGGACGTTAATTGGAGCCTCCGCATACGATGATCAGTCGTACTATGGGAAAATAGTAACCTTTTCTACTAGTAGAAAGACGACACTTTCTTATCCCGGTTATCACCCTTGCCGCATTCGGGCTACGTGTCCTATTTTTGGGTATACACATACTTCACAAGTTCCTGAGTACATAGAGTACTTTTGCCTGCGGTACCTTTGGAAGTCCATCTAGCACACATAGTACTAGAGTCTACCCTTCCCTTGTCCTTTAACAGAATTCTATCATATCTTGAGAACTCGAACCACACCGAAGTTCCCCCAAGCGTTTTGCTTGTTGATAGAAATAACTTGTCTTATTAGCGTATATATATATATATACGTATTTCCAAAATTTTCAGAAGAAGTACTAAGGATTTGAATTGACCGTTATCAACAGATAATTAAACAAGGGGGTGTTTCTTTTGAAAATATATTTAAAATATTTAGGATAAGTCGAGATAATATTCCTCGACGATATGAAATTATTCGAAAGATTTTCCGAAAATCAGAAAGTATTTTAAATCAGGTTTTATAATTTTTAAATTATAAATAAATCATTTAATAAATAATTAATAATTAAATAATAATTATTAAATAATTAAACCTCGAATAATTATACCTTAAAAGAATGTTTAAAATAATATTCCTCAACTAATTTATGTTTAAGTAATTTAAAGTAATCTTTAATAATTGGTCAAGTTTGAAATGAATAATCGTTGGAGAATACTTCTCCTATATTAACTTAACAACCGAATTATTATTCGCTGTTCAAGTAAAATATAGTTGAGGGAATACGATCTTTGGAAATCGTTTTAATAAAAGTTTGAGGTATTTAATATTTCGCAAATGGACATCGAGTCCCTTGGAATAAAATAAGTACGGACTTTTAATGGTCCAAAACATCTCCGGGATGATTCCAGAGTTTATACTTTATAAAAACTGACCGACTCTCAGTCTTATAACTTATATATCACACTCTACTATAGCGTTTGTATTCTTAAATAAAACACCTCCGGAATACTTCCGAGTTTTCATAAAATTATACTGACTGATCCTCGGTCTAAAATATACTCCTCATATATACAACGCTACTCTCTAGCGTTATCGATTGAAATTCGGTAATATTCATATACCAAAATTATTATCATATCGTATGATATTATATAACATAATTCATAAAACATCGTAAATATAGCATCATGTATATATCGGAATTATTTGAAAACAAACACAACATAACAGTTTCAAAAAGGTAGGGTTGGAAAACTTGTTTGGAGTCCAAGATACGTTTTCCGACTTCCTCTCGTTTCGGGTTTTCTAATCAACAAACATCATAATATTAATCAGTATTCCTACTCTCATCACCAACTTATATTTCTAATAATTTCAATACTTCATAACTTTCATTATTCGACCGACTCGAAATAAGTATCACTCTTTGGTCGAAACGGACGATCAAAGTGGTCTTCTAGATTTGACTTTACCGAATATTACTATTAAGCGACTCGCACTCTATCATTTTTAATAAATCGTAAAATTAATATTTTATTATGAAACCATCTCAAAGAGCTTTTTGAGTGCTTGTAATATTTATCCTAAAAGTTTTATTTTGATAAAATGAATTTAATTAGGTGAAAAGCATTTCAAAAGTTTGGTCAACAACGGAGTTTTACTATTCAAACCGCTTTCACTAAAACGTTGATATCTCTAAAATCGTTAACTCAATGGACACACCATTTTCACGTACGCGATCTAGACAAAATTTAGAACACATAATTTGAAAATGGTTTTCTGGTAACAGGGGTGAAAATCCCGAAGTGGCAGTTTCCTAACGGGGGTTATTTTTGACATTCGTACTCCGCGTGACCTCGGCTCCGATATTTTTATTAAATTAAAAAATCAACATTTTTACTTGAAATTTTTATGGTAGATAATAAACTCTATTTATTACTCTATGTAAAAAATTCATTATTTTTAAATATTTTAAGTCGATCATTTATATTTACAAAGTTTGTAATTTGTAGCAGTTTTGTCGCGTAAATCCCTTTTACTAAAATGGTCATAATTGTTTATCTGTAAACTGGAATCAAGCGATTCAAGCACATAAACGATCCTCATAACATTGTCTATCATAATCAAGTCTCACTTTTCAGGAAAGTATAGTTTAAACATTCAGGAACTTCTGCAGAAACTTAAGTTGAGTTTGTTCATTTTAACGAGGTTACGATTACGATACGAGTTTCGTTTATGTCTTAAATCATTATACCACCATCAACAACCATCAAATCATCATCTCAAAACTAACTCCTCTCAAGAACATCATGTTCTTGAGGCAACAATCATCAACCTTAAAACTAATTAACTAAATATCAAGATAGTATCAAGTCAATCATTAAAACCATACTTATATCCAAGATCCTTACTTTTCTTGAAACTTAAAACTTAAACAAAGTTTGGATGAAGGTTTATACCTTTCTTGGTAGCTTGGGAGGTCCTCTTATTTATGGTTGAACCTTGGTAGGGATTGGTTATGCTTAAGGATCATAAATCATGCCATGAAAATCAAGAAAACAAAAAGAGATTTTCGGAGTTACTATTCACCACCAATTTTGAACAAGGATTTGACTATGTTATACTAATTCAATGGACATGAAATTTTGAACGTACCTTTTAAATGGTATGAGGAAGCGTTGGTTAAAATTTGGTGATTTTTGAATGAGTAGATCATGAGATATGAATTTTTATTTCCATGGTGTTCTTCAAATCAGCATTGTGTTTGGAAGAGAGAGAGAGAGAGAGAGAGAGAGAGAGAGAGAGAGAGAGAGAGAGAGAGAGAGAGAGAGAGAAAGAGTTTTGTGCTTTCTTGAATGCTTATCTTGGAAGATTTTGAAGATATGATTTAGAATATAACCTAGTACTAGTATATCTTTGCATATCTTAGCTAGCTTACTAGGTTTGTAAGCTAATCTATCTAGTTTAGATTTTAGATTTACTATTCTAGCCTTTAGGTCATCATGCTATCTAGTTTAGGTTACTATTTAATAATTTAACCATGATTAGTTTCTTACCATGGTTAGTTAGTTTAATTATCTTCGTTCGATATGTTTATTTATACGTTTACGCGTATTCTTGGTCGCTTAATCGTTTTCATAATAATTTCTCGTAAACAGTTCGCGGTGTAAATCCTTTCACATACATTCTTTATGTTTTGAAGTAACATTCTTGGATATAAATCCGTAAGATTTTAAATTAGTAATTATGTTGTGATTCCCATAATCCTTGATGGTTCGTAGATACATTTATTTTTCAAAGTTCGTGTTCTTCGAAAACTAATAGCGTTTACATACACTTATTTGGTACGTATAATCATGTTATCTACTCCGAAACTCAATTTCTCATGCACAACATAGTGTGGGCTAAAAAGTTTTTCCTGTCTGTCAGGGTTACTATTTATTAAGCATTTTACAAGGTCTCAAAAATTTGAGTTATTATATTACTATTCATAAAGGTCTTTTACTGATGTCAAAAATTTGGGTTCTTACATGCTTTGTCCTAGAATGATTAACCGGATTAGCCACAATAGATATAGCACTAGTATTGTCACACATAATTGGAATTTTATGTAACACTAGGCCATAATCCATTAGCTGATTTCTAATCCAAAGCACTTAAGCACAACAACTTCCAGCATCTATGTATTCTGCTTCAGCTGTGGAAGTTGACACAGATTGTTGTTTCTTGCTATGCCAGGATACAAGTCTTTGTCCATGAAACTGACAGCTTCCACTAGTACTCTTTCTGTCAACACTGCATCCAATAAAATCTGCATATGTGTATCTAACAGCTTCAAAACCAGTTCCCTTAGGATACCATAATCCCAATTTTGGAGTCCCTTTCAAATACCTGAAAATTTTCTTAACAACCATCAAATGTGATTCTTCTGGATTGGCTTGAAATCTTGCACATAGACATGTTACAAAGATGATGTCTGGTACACTTGCAGTTAAGTAAAGCAATGATCCAATTATTCCTCTATAGCTTGAAATATCGACATTTTTGCCCTTTCTATCTTCATCCAACTTTGTTGCTGTAGACATAGGTTTAAAAGCAAGTGAACAATCAACCATGCCAAACTTCTTCGGTAAATCTTTAACATACTTAGTTCGACTGATGAAGATCCCATCATTTCTTTGACTGGATTGAAGTCCAAGAAAGTAACTTAATTCCCCCATCATGCTCATTTCATATACACTCTGCATAAGCTTAGAGAATCTTTGGCAAAGATTTTTATTTGTAGAACCAAAGATAATATCATCCACATAGATCTGAACTAGGATCATATCATCACCATGATTCTTGTAGAAGAGAGTCTTGTCTATGGTACCTCTAGTAAAACCATGTTTAAGTAGGAATTCTGACAATGTATCATACCAAGCTCTAGGTTCCTGCTTTAGTCCATTTAGAGCATTGAGTAGCTTGTACACAAAATCTGGAAATTCTGAATCTTCAAAGCCAGGTGGTTGCTGCACATAAACTTATTCTTCTAACTCACCATTTAGGAAGGCACTCTTGACATCCATTTGATATACTTTGAAATATGAATGTGTAGCAAATGTTAGAAAAAAATCTTATTGCTTCAGGTCTTGCAACTAGAGAAAAAGTTTCATTATAATCAATTCCTTCAACCTGTGAGTAACCTTTTGCAACCAACCTTACCTTGTTTCTGGTAACTATACCATTTTCATCCATCTTGTTCCTGAACACCCATTTGTTCCAATTATACTTCTGTTCTTTGGTGCATGAACTAACTCCCAAACTTTGTTTCTTTCAAACTGATTAAGCTCTTATTACATGGCAGATATCCAATCAGGATCCTATTAGAGCTTCTTCAGTTTTCTTAGGCTCTACTTAAGACAGAAAGCATGCATGTAGGCACTCATTAGCAGTTGCACTTCTAGTCCTTACACCAGCATTTGGATCACCAATTATTACATTTGGATTGTGACTCCTATCCCATTTTTTGGTGTGAGTTTGTTGACTGGTGCCTTCATCATTTTTCTTCATTATTGGTATGACTAGTAGATCCTTCTTCTCTTTCTCCCCCTGAGTATGTGCTATCAAATTCAGGTGTTTGAGATGAGCTTCCATTTCCATGATTTTGTTGTTCAGTAGACTCTTCATTCATCATCTGTTGTGCATTGACTTCAGCTTCTTCATCAGAATCATTGTTAATATTGAGATTTTCAAATGCAAGGACTTGAGCTTCATTATCATCAAGGCATTCCAAGCCTGGACACTTGTCATCATCAAAAGTCAGATTTGTGCTTTCCATGATTTTCTTTTGATTAATTACATAGACCTTGTAGGCAGTTCTCTCCAATGAATATCCCAGAAAAATTGCTTCAAAAACCTTTGAGTCAAATTTTCCCACATATTCAGAGTTTTCTTTTAAAATATAACATTTACTTCCAAACACATGAAGATGCTTTACAGTAGGCTTTCTCTTAGACATGATCGAGTAAGGTGATTTTCCATGAATCTTGTTAATGAGATATATATATATATATATATATATATTTTTAGTGTATCATGCAGTATTAACAGCTTCTTCCCAAAAACTAGTTGGCAACTTGGCATCTTGCAGCATTGTCCTTACAGCTTCTACCAATATTCTGTTCTTTCCCTCAACTACCCCATTTCATTGAGGTGTTCTAGCAGTAGAGAATTCTGGAACAATGCCTTTGTTTTTGCAGAATTCACTTAATATTACATTTCTGAATTCTGTCCTATTATCACTTTTCAATCTGTTTACACAGTTGTGATCTTCAGCCTATTTTTCTATCTTCTTTATATGCTTAATTATGATGTGTGGAGTTTGATCTTTAGAGTGCATAAATTCTACCCAAGTATATCTTGAGAAATCATCCACCATCACAAGTGCATATTTGTTTCTTGAAATTGATAAGACATTTACTAGCCTAAACAAGTCCATATGAATAAGTTGCAGTGGTGCACTAATGGAATTCAGAGTTTTCGACTTCTGACTTGATCTTTTCTTTTTCCTTTCTGACAGGCTTCACAGACTTCAATTTGAGCAAACTCTAATTTTGGCATGTCTCTTAGAAATCTTTCTTCACCAGAGTGTTGATGGCCTTGTAATTTAGATGTGAGAGTTTCTTATGCCATAACTTGCTTTGCTCTATGGATGGCTTGGTGTAGAAGCAATAAATTCCATCCTCATTTGTTGAGTCCAAGTCTGCAACAAACAAGCTTCCTTTTAGAGCAACTTTATTAGTTTTCTTGCTGATGAAGATACATTCTTTTTTGTTAAATAGAACTTTCAAACCTTTGTCTGCAAACTGGATGACACTGAGAAGATTTACTTCAAGACCAGCTACCAATGTTACATCATCAATGACAATATTTCCAGAAACAATCTTGCCATATCCCATTGTGAATCCTTTGTTGTTGTCTTCAAAAGGTCACCAAAGGGCCAACCTTCTCCTTAAATTGTGATAGCAGGGCATGATCACCTGTCATATGTCTGGAGCATCCACTGTCTATGATCCATTTAACCTTCTTCATTTTTCCCGGCACACAATGAGTTTAAGTGTGTTTAGCAACCCAAGTTGTGTTGGGTACTTTCTTCTTGTTAACTGATTTAGAAAAAGTAGAGTTAGAAGTCTCAGAAAGAATAGTATTCATAGAGGTTTATGCATTCTCCCTTGCAGCTGTAGATGCAATACTTACTTCTTTTAGATCTACTCTCATCTTGTGGTAACTTTTCATTATTTTTAGATTATAGGGAATGCAGTCAAGCTTATCAGAAAATGAATAGGGATCATTTGCCTTGGCTTCATTATACTTGCAGGCTCCCTAAAATGGCTTGCTAACCATCTTTCTACAAAAATAAGTTAGGTGATTCACAGAGCCACACTTTTCACATTTCTTCCTTGGAGCATCTGCAATGTAAGCAAAATTGTTGCTTTTGTTTATTCCAATATTCCCATTTATATTCTTCTTCTTCTTTCTTGCATCTTCAGTTTTTGTTTCCCTGACAGGTGTCTTGGAATCTTGGTTATCCATGAGCTTCATTTTAGCTTCAGTAACAGGAGATCTTTCTTCATTTTGCTTTGCAGCATCTTCATCTTCTAGCTTGTCGATATCTCCATTCTTTATGTCTTCAATTTTGCTTGTCAATATCTCTGGGTTCTCTAGTAGCTTTTCTTGACTTCTCGATAAGTCATTCTGAAGTTCTCGAATGACTTCTCTATAACACAAAATCTGTGACTTGTAGACTTCTTGACTTAGAATGTTTTTCACAAAATAGATTTATTCAACTCCAAGCTTCTTCATACTTTCTCTAAGGCATGATCTTCATGATCTTCTTCCAGAGCTTATTCTTAGGCTTGAGATTGTTTACAGAAAAATACTCCAGTCTAGTCTATTTATATTTTTACAGACTTCAGTGTTATAATACACAATGCGAACAAAGATTACCATATAACTTACTTAGGGTTGTCAATTTGACTTAGTCTTATTATAGTACAGGCATGTATTGCACAACACTGTTGTTACTAATAAAGTTTCTACTTCTCAGCTCTCAAATGCCACAATTGCTTTATAAAATATGTTTGAGAAACTTGATTATGTAAATCTAGTTAATTTTTTTTACATCAAAAAATGCAAGGCGTGTTAAATTAAAGTAAGATAATAAGATTAATATATGTAGTGTGTTGTTTCTAATATTAGTGTATTTGATTAACTTCCGGGATTATGTCATACATGATCGAATTTGAACCCTTCCTGAGATTTTGGGTCATCTTTCAAAATTAATTTAGCTTTCTTCATCTGTAAAATACAAGTAACTTAGATGAGAAATAAAATATAAGTAACATAAATGATTACTAAAATTCAAATTTTAATAGTTTACTAACGATATCTCCATTTGAAGCACCATCTGGATGTTGGTTTTCAACTGCATACTTAACCTTTCAATTTGGATATAGCGGCATTGATGGCTTGCATGCGCTTGCATAGTGATTCTTTGGTTCAATTAAGATGTTGAAATCTTAAATCCGAGTGAAAAGAAATTGCAACTTGTTATGCAAGACATGCATGTACTAAAGAAGACTAAGTCAAATTGACATCCCTAAGTAAGTTGTATGATAATATAAGTTTGTATTTTGTATTGTAACATATAAGTCTGTAAAACTGTAAATAGATTAGACTGGAGTATTTTTATGTAAACAGTATTAATCCTAAGAATGAACTCTGGAAGAAGATCATGAAGATCATGCCTCAGAGAGAGTATGAAGAGGCTTGGAGTTGAATAAATCTATTTTGGAAAAAATATTCTAAGTCAAGAAATCTACAAGTCACAGATTATGTGTTATAGAGAAGTCATTCGAGAATTCTAGAATGACTTATCGAGAAGTCAAGGAAAGCTTATAGAGAAGTCTCAAAGATATCGACAAGCTAAATTAAAGACATGAAGATTGAAGACAAGTCATTTCTCCACTAGAGAACTCAGAGATATCGACAAGTCAAAATATCACTAGAGAACTCAGAGCAAGTCAAATTATCACTAGAGATCTCTGAGATATTGACAAGTCATTTCTTCACTAGAGAACTCAGAGATATCGATAAGTCAAAATGAAGAGATGAAGATTAGAGATCTCGATAAGCCAAATTCTCTTATAGAGAACTCAGAGACCTCGATAAGTCAAACAACTATAGAGTAATTAGAGATCTCGATAAATCATTATACTTATCGAGATGTCGAGTTCTATATATGACTACCTAGAGATCTCGATGTAAAGCTCAAGTACAGAATGCGGATCAGTTTAGTAACCAATATTATCAATCAACAAACAAATTAGTTATTGATTTGAAAAGTCTACAAAAGCAGCTTGAAGAGTACAAGATCAAAGGCAAAGATTAACTTACAAAGTAAAGTCACAGACATGCACGATTTGCAAAGATACACTAATGCAAAAATAAAAAGATTTAGTTATCCAAAATTAGGGTTTAGTACATGCTATTGCATGCCGTGTAAAAGCTAGTGTTTACTGTTCTACAAAGTAAATATTAGATGTTTTGTTTTAGAAGTAATAAATAGGTCTAAAAAATCTTGTAACCTTTAAGAGAGAAGCTGAGTTCTTTATCAACAAAGAACCCAAAAATTTGTGGAAAAACACTAGCTTGATTTTAATATAAAATTAAGTGAGTTTTAAAAGATAAGTGTGTTCATGTGCATGTTTTATTATCCTGTTAAAACTTATTATCTCTACAATAACTTTGTTCACCATCTATAAAGGTTTAAAAAGCCATTAAAATTGTCAAAAACACATTCAACCCCCTATGTTGTATTCATTACCCAACAAGTGGTATCAGAGCAAAATCTGAAAGCAAACAGATTAAAGATCTTAGAAGAATGAATACACAGAAACTGAGCAGTATTAAAACCCTACCTTTGACAGATCTAACTACACATTATGAAAACAGAAAATGATGTTGTTCATAAGGATGGCCAATCCATTATACATTCAGATCCTCAAGAATGGGCCTATCACTCTCATGGTAAGAGTTGAGGAATCTACAGATGGAGACATGGTCATTCCAGCATATTATGCTCCTAAAGATCCTTCATAATACACTGAGCCTGAAAAAGAAAAAGTCTCTCTAGTTAGTGGCTTATAGCTGATCTTGATAGAGTCACTTGATAATGTAATGTATAATAACATTTTCATTTGTGACACAACCATACAGATCTGGGAGAAAATAGAGATATTATGTGAAGGAACAAAGGAAGTTAGGTCAAACCAAAGGAGGATTCTGGTTTCTCAGTATGAAAGGTTTATTGCTAAACCAAAAAAAGGAATTATTGAAGTTTTTGAAAGGTTCAACAAACTGATAAATGACTTATAGCTATATGATAAATATTATGAAGCAGAGGAGGTTAACCTAAAGTTTTTGGTAGCTCTTCCTGACCATCTTGAACAAAATATATCAGCCATAAAAGAAGGAAGAGATTTAAGTAGAATGACTTTGGAAGTTCTCTATGGAATCTTGAAAACCTATGAACTTGAGATGCTGAAAAGAAAGTCATTGAAAGCACATCATGGACATGTTGTTGATGATTCAAGTGATTTGATTGTGAATGACAGAGAAGAAAATGAAGATGAGCAAGATGATCAAGTTCCTGTTGTTCAAGCTATGGAACAAAAGAATAAAGGACCTCAGAAACAAGTTGCATTGGAGCTAGAGGAAGATGAATATTACACCCTGGATGAGCTGGATGGAATGGACCAATCCATGGCTTACTTGGAAAGGAAATTCTCCAATTCAAGAAGCCAAGGTTCTTCAAGAGCAAGGGACAATCTTCCAACAACAACGATTGGAAACCAAAACTCAGAACAATTCAGTTAGCAAAGATGGCTACAAAACAGGATATGTGGACATATCAAAGATAAGGTGCTTCAACTGTGATAAGTTGGGTCACTTTGCTACTGAATGTAGAAAGCCTAAAATGGTGAAGAAATACAATGCATATCTTGAACTGGAAGCAAAGTATGAAGCTCTCTTGAAGAAGCAGTCTGGAAAAGCTTATATTATAGAAGGAAAAATTTGGGATGACACTGATGTTGATGATGAGGATGAAGAAGTTGGAAACTATGCACTAATGGATTTTGAGCATGGAGAAGCATCCACTTCAAAATAAAAGGTACCAACTCGAACCACCATTGATTTAAATGCTAGTCAATATAAGGAGACTGTGGAAAAGATGAGTGTGGAGATGTTTCATATCATACAAGCTTAGTAGCTGCTACTAAGGAAGTAATCAGGCTAACAAATGCTAATGAGAAGCTTGAGAGTGAGAAGCAAAAGATGGATCTACTCCTTATGGAGCCTGATTCGATCAAGCAAGAGAATGAATATTTGAAAAACAAGCTAAAGTGTGCAAATGAAATTGAAGTTGTGTTAAGAGAAAAGATTGAAAAGAATAAGGTGATACTGAAATCATTCTGGAATGCATCTGAATTGGTTGGTCAATATCATGAGAAGAACAAACCATGTGCTAACATAACAATTGGTCTTGATTATGATGCTTTGAACAACAAGAAAGATGTTGGTGGTAAAGCATGCTGAGAAAGGTTGGTGCACCAATGTTCAAAGCATGTGAAATAGATTTCAGTGAAGAGGAGTTGATCATAAAGCAAGAAATTACTGATGAGGACAGTGAGAAGAAACAACTCCAATTCCCAAAACTGAAAAGAAGCTCATGTCCAACCAAGATTCCAAGACACCTATCAAGGAAGTAAAAATTGAAGATGCAAGAAAGAAAAAGATGAATAGAAATGGAAAGATTGGGATGAACAAGAGCAACAATTTTGCCTATGTTGCAGATGCTCCAAGAAAACAATGTCAAAAGTGTGGCTCTGTGAATCATCTAACTCACCTTTGTAAAAAGGTTGTTAGTAAACCAGGAGTGGGAGCATGCAAGTACAATGAGGCAAAAACTGAAGATCCCTACTCATTCTGTGATAAGTTTGACTACATACCTTGTATAATGAAAGTAATGACAAGTTGCCGCAAACTGAGAATTAATCTTAAGGAAATCAATATTGAGTCCTCGGTTAAAAAGAAAAATGCACATCACTCAATGAATTCTATTCTTTCTGAATCATCAAACTCTACCTTTATAAAATCTATTAACAAGAGAATAATACCCAATACTGCTTGGGTTGCTAAACACACCTAAAACTTATTGTGTGTAGGGCAAAGGAAAGAAAGTTATATGGATCATAGACAGTGGATGCTCAAGATATATGACAGGTGATATGTCCCTGCTATCACAGTTTGAGGAGAAGGCTGGCCCATTAGTGACTTTTGGAGACAACAGCAGAGGGTTTACAATGGGATATGACAAATTAATTTCTGGAAATGTTATCATTGAAGATGTAGCACTAGTAGCTGGTCTTGAAGTGAATCTCCTTAGTGTTAGTCAATTTGCAGATAAAGGATTCAAAGTCTCATTTGACAAAGGAGAATGCATCTTTATCAGCAAGAAGACTGGTGAAGTTGCTCTAAAAGGAGCAATAAAAGGAAGCTTATTTGTTACATACTTGAACTCAGCAAATGAGGATGGAATTTGTTACTTCTACACCAAGGCATCTGTAGAGAAAAGGGAAGATTTTAAGGGTCCAGGTCCAATAAAACAACTCTGAAGCACAAAACAACTCTACAGATTGGGATACCAAGGAGAAGACCTAGAAGCACAAAACAACTCTGAAAAAGAAGATATTGTTTTCAACTTGTGATTCTTTGAATTGGTTGTAACTTTGGATGCTCGTTTTCGTTCTTGTTAAACCTAGATCTCGTTTATTCGTACTTTAATTATTATTTAGTTTATTAAGACTTTGTTTATACCATACTTTCATTGGAACCCATGGTGACGATGAGTTCAATTATGGGCTAATCGTTATCATGGAATTCTAGTGGATTTACTTATGGATTTCAATAGTTAATTGTTTTGATATCTTGGTGTGTCGTAATTATATGATATCCTAGTATTGGTTGTGCTTATTTGTCTTATGTGTGTAACTAACATATAAGATAGTGTGTTAATCTCTATTAAAGCGACAGTGAATATGTAACACCCCCAGATCCGGGGTCGGGGATCCGGGTCGTCACGGTCTTTCTTTCCACAATATCACTTAACTGAATTAATAATAAATAACCTCATGTTGTGACCCCACACTAACACACACCACAACCCGTCATAGTCTCAGAGATGAAATTGAAATAAGTACAAGTCTTTGAATCCATAATTTAAAAGTTATTACAATCCAAAATGATTACTTGATAAGTTTACAATTAATTGCCATTATCTGCCACAAGTTATAATTATATATAATTGATTCCCAAAAGTAGAAGGTCTGTCTATAGATAGATCTACCTCTGCAGCTATAGCAGCTATGATCTCAACGGGAAGGCGCGGGGCGCTTCCCACGCTCTTGCGCTGGGTCTGCTTGAGTCTGGCCATCTTTCCTAACTGTTGTTGTGTGATGAAGAAATAAATCAAGAGTGAGCATTACAGCTCGCAAGATAATATATAGTGTAAACGATAATGCAAGTATCTAAATGGATAACTTACTAAAATCCTTTATCAAGTGTAAGATAATTACTTACTGGATATAAGCAAAAATAAGGGATGAAGTTACCAAATACTTCACTATACTTATATCATTTATAAAGCTACTTGAACTACCACTGTTCAAAGTATAATGAGCTTTCAACAGTTCATCACATAGATGAGACTACCGGACAAGATTTGAATAGATTAAATCTTTGAAATATTATTGAATAAAATGAAGTTATGAGATACTTCATTAAGGCCCGATATATATATCCATATATATATATATATCTCTTTATACATTTCCTGAAAACCTCTGTCATGTAAAGTATGAACAGAGTTCGTAACATCTAATGAATTTTTGGAAAGGAAAGGAATTGTGGCATAAACCCGATATCTTGCTCATCAGGCAAAGATACATAAGTAACCTTTTCTACTAGTAGATTGACGAATTCCCCACTGGTCATCACCATGGTCGCAATAGGACCTTATGCTGGACTGCCACTCAGCCACTTACGCATTTGATGGACTCCCACTGAGCCACTTACACTTTCATGGATGCCCACTGAGCCCATGTTGCTTATGCCGACTCGATAGATGGACTTACTTCCCGAACGTTGGGTAAGTAATCAATTCATTCACCAAAACAGCAACCTTGTTGCGAATATAAAATACACCACAGAGCCGGATCCCTCCGGTTTTGAGCGAGTATTTAAATCCCCTTTAAAAGGAAGATCTTAAATATAAAAATGAGTTTTGGGATCCGCTCTAACTTTTAAAAATCATTTTGAAGACTCGAAAACACTTTAAAGAGTGTTTGGAGTAATGTTGATTTAATAAAGTAAATCAGTCCCGACATATTAGAAAATATCTGAATATTATCATTTAAGTAATATTCCCATAAGGATAATCCTTATAAAAATAATTGAAGTAAAAGTTTTAAAACTCATACTTGAAATTAATAATAAATAACCAAAGATATACTTATGTGAAAGTACGATCTTTATTTGAATAATCGAAAATATGTTTGATTATTGAAACATTATTCTTTAATAAAATAAAGAATATTATGTAGTAAATAATCGGAGTCATAGGTCCTCAAATGAATATTCAAATAATATTCATTGAATAATATAAACTGAGTCATAAGTCCTCGAATGAATATTCAAGTAATATTCATTAAATAAAATAAAGTTACCGAATAAACCTTATTCGATTAATAGTTTTGAAAACTATATCAATATATATATATATAAATATATATATATATAATATACTCGGGAACATCGACTCCCGGTTTTAGATAAGGTTCACCTTTGGGTCCCCTACACTCAGGGTATACGCAACTACTGCTTATCTCTAGCATAGGTATTATGTAACTAATAAGCATTTGAATCAACAGATATATCAAGATTACGAAACAGACATGCATATAAACCATATCACATGCTCCAATATATCGCAAGAATTTGCTAATTAACCATCATGCATCTATCAGAAGATAATGCATATACATATGTATACATCATAACAACAGTATAACGGGTAGAAAACTTGCCTGAGCAAATGGGGGTGACAAATGGCTTGGGACGAGTCTGGTAACCTATAAACAACATATAAGTTGGAATTAAACCAAAGTCGCTTATGAATCTATACTTTAACCAATTAGACTCTAACACTCGCTTTGCGCTCAACAATTCCCTTAAGTCGCTCGAGTACCCTCGGCTCCACCATTTTTAATAAATTAACCATTAAGGGTTTTAAGGCGATTCTTTCGCGAGTGCCTTACCAACTGCCTAATACACTTTACATAAATGATTCATACTCCAATTAGTCTTTAAGGTCTTTAACCTATGTTTCAAAGTAAGGCGAGGGGTAATGGTTCGTTCGCGAAACGCCGTTACTTAAAACGGTCGTTTCTCCTGAACCGTATATCGGATTCAAACGAACCACATATCAAAACGAAGCTCGTAACATCCACTATCTAATCATGGAAATGGTCAAAATCTAACAGGGAGTTCTCGGGTCCTAATGTTAAGAGCAAAAATAGTCTAAAGTAAATCGGACATTACGACGGCTATTTACTTAAAAAAAGGGGTTTTCATCATCCGGGAAGATTGGGATACCAAGGAGAAGACCTAGAAGCACAAAACAACTCTGAAAAAGAAGATATTGTTTTCAACTTGTGATTCTTTGAATTGGTTGTAACTTTGGATGCTCGTTTTCGTTCTTGTTGAACCTAGATCTCGTTTATTCGTACTTTAATTATTATTCAGTTTATTAAGACTTTGTTTATACCATACTTTCAATGGAACCCATGGTGACGATTAGTTCAATTATGGGTTAATCGTTATCATGGAATTCTAGTGGATTTACTTATGGATTTCAATAGTTAATTGTTTTGATATCTTGGTGTGTCGTGATTGTATGATATCCTAGTATTGGTTATGCTTATTTGTCTTATGTGTGTAACTAACATATAAGATAGTGTGTTAATCTCTATTAAAGCGACAGTGAATATGTAACACCCCCAGATCTGGGGTCGGGGATCCGGGTCGTCACGATCTTTCTTTCCACAATATCACTTAACTGAATTAATAATAAATAACCTCATGCTGTGACCCCACACTAACACACACCACAACCCGTCATAGTCTCAGAGATGAAATTGAAATAAGTACAAGTCTTTGAATCCACAATTTAAAAGTTATTACAATCCAAAATGATTACTTGATAAGTTTACAATTAATTGCCATTATCTGCCACAAGTTATAATTATACATAATTGATTCCCAAAAGTAGAAGGTCTGATCTACAAATAGATCTACCTCTGCAGCTATAGCAGCTATGATTTCAACGGGAAGGCGCGGGGCGCTTCCCACGCTCTTGCGCTGGGTCTGCTTGAGTCTAGCCATCTTTCCTAACTGTTGTTGTGTGATGAAGAAATAAAGCAAGAGTGAGCATTACAGCTCGCAAGATAATATATAGTGTAAACGATAATGCAAGTATCTAAATGGATAACTTACTAAAAACCTTTATCAAGTGTAAGATAATTACTTACTGGATATAAGCAAAAATAAGGGATGAAGTTACCAAATACTTCACTATACTTATATCATTTATAAAGCTACTTGAACTACCACTGTTCAAAGTATAATGAGCTTTCAACAGTTCATCACATAGATGAGACTACCGGACAAGATTTGAATAGATTAAATCTTTGAAATATTATTGAATGAAATGAAGATATGAGATACTTCACTAAGTCCCGATATATATATCCACATATATATATCTCTTTATACATTTCCTGAAAACCTCTGTCATGTAAAGTATGAACAGATTTCGTAACATCCAATGAATTTTTGGAAAGGAAAGAAATTATGGCATAAACCCAATATCTTGCTCATCAGGAAAAGATACCAATAAGTAACCTTTTCTACTAGTAGATGGACGAATTCCCCACTGGTCATCACCATGGTCGCAATAGGACCTTATGCTGGACTGCCACTCAGCCACTTACGCATTTGATGGACTTCCACTGAGCCACTTACAATTTCATGGATGCCCACTGAGCCCATGTTGCTTATGCCGACTCGATAGATGGACTTACTTCCCGAACGTTGGGTAAGTAATCAATTCATTCACCAAAACAGCAACCTTGTTGCGAATATAAAATACACCACAAAGCCGGATCCCTCCGGTTTTGAGCGAGTATTTAAATCCCCTTTAAAAGGAAGATCTTAAATATAAAATGAGTTTTGGGATCCGCTCTAACTTTTAAAAATCATTTTGAACACTCGAAAACACTTTAAAGAGTGTTTGGAGTAATGCTGATTTAATAAAGTAAATCAGTCCCGACATATTAGAAAATATCTGAATATTATCATTTAAGTAATATTCCTATAAGGATAATCCTTATAAAAATAATTGAAGTAAAAGTTTTAAAACTCATACTTGAAATGAATAATAAATAACCAAAGATATACTTATGAATAATCGAAAATATATTTGATTATTGAAACATTATTCTTTAATAAAATAAAGAATATTATGTAGTAAATAATCGGAGTCATAGGTCCTCAAATTAATATTCAAATAATATTCATTAAATAATATAAACTGAGTCATAAGTCCTCGAATGAATATTCAAGTAATATTCATTAAATAAAATAAAGTTACCGAATAAACCTTATTCGATTAATAGTTTTGAAAACTATATCAATATATATATATAAATATATATATATATAATATACTCGGGAACATCGACTACCGGTTTTAGATAAGGTTCACCTTTGGGTCCCCTACACTCAGGGTATACGCAACTACTGCTTATCTCTAGCATAGGTATTATGCAACTAATAAGCATTTGAATCAACAGATATATATCAAGATTACGAAACAGACATGCATATAAACCATATCACATGCTCCAATATATCGTAAGAATTTGCTAATTAACCATCATGCATATATCACAAGATAATGCATATACATATGTATACATCACAACAACAGTATAACGGGTAGAAAACTTGCCTGAGCAAATGGGGGTGACAAATGGCTTGGGACGAGTCTGGTAACCTATAAACAACATATAAGTTGGAATTAAACCAAAGTCGCTTATGAATCTATACTTTAACCAATTAGACTCTAACACTCGCTTTGCGCTCAACGATTCCCTTAAGTCGCTCGAGTACCCTCGGCTCCACCATTTTTAATAAATTAACCATTAAGGGTTTTAAGGTGATTCTTTTGCGAGTGCCTTACCAACTGCCTAATACAGTTTACATAAATGATTCATACTCCAATTAGTCTTTAAGGTCTTTAACCTATGTTTCAAATTAAGGCGAGGGGTAATGGTTCGTTCGCGAAACGCCGTTACTTAAAACGGTCGTTTCTCCTAAAACGTACATTGGATTCAAACGAATCACATATCAAAACGAAGCTCGTAACATGCACTATCTAATCATGGCCTTGGTCAAAATCTAACAGGGAGTTCTCGGGTCCTAATATTAAGAGCAAAAACAGTCTAAAGTAAATCAGACATTACGACGGCTATGTTTACGCGATTACCAATTTTATTCTACTCCAAACCAACCCACAATCAACTCACAATCAACATCCCAACCAAACTCCATCCAAACTTCACCATAACAGCCCCAACAACTCAAAATTATCAATTTATACTATTCAAAAACATGAATTTAAACTATACTTAAGTTCATTAATCAATACTCCAAGAATTACAACTCCAAAACATCACAAAGCCAACTAACCTCTACATACACAACAATCAAGCCTCTCATGAACTATAACAACAAAACTAAACCTAATACACAAGTAAATTTAGGGTTTGGAGGGGTTATACCTTCCTTGGAGAGTGGAGAATCAAGTAATTAACTTGGAATCACCCTTAAAAGTCCTTATCCAAACTTAATCTAAACAAAAACTCAAGAACAAAAATTTTAGTTCTTGAAAAACACTATTCACCATCTTTTTCTATGATTTTTAGGAAGAGATTGTGAATGAATTCGAAGCTCAAACTTATAGGATAGCTATATATATGCATAAGGAGTCTTAGATAATTACCTTGCTAATTAACAAAGCTTGGAACTAGGATTTTGAATTTTCTTTCTTTGAAAAAGAAAAGAAGCCGAGCGCTTTTGATGAAGAAGGTGAAATAGCTTTGTTTTTTGGTGAAAATGAATTGTTGGTTGACTTGGTGGATTTGTTTTGTTTTGATTAATTACCTTTTTAACCATGAAAAATTGTGTGGTTATTAATCAACCACACCTCCTTCCCTTATGTCATGCTTAGGTCATCATGTGATGTCACTCTCCCACACTTTTCCTCTTCTTGTTGGTTTGATGACATCATCATCCCTAACCTCCTTGATTAACTCTTAATTGCTTGCCTAATGACCGCTGATCTGTTATACGGTTCGCTTAACTTTCGTTCTCATTTATCGTTTGAGGGATCATACCCGGGATCTTATTACTTGGGTTCCCTTAACCTTTCTCAATACATTATATTCCTTTTATGATCCTCTCTTAAAATCCTTGAATTTAAATCCTTTTTATCCTGTTACCTTATACTCAATTCTTTCGGTATCTGGTGGATTTTCGGGAAAATCAAAGTGTTCGGATTTGGATTCTGACGATCTTTACATACACTTATTTAACATATAGAGTACTAATACGATCTCAGAATAACAATAAAAGAACCCCTACCTAGTGTGGCATGAAAAGTTTTCTTATTCAGCAATATCAGCAAAAACACTATTCATAAGGGTTACAAAAAAAGTTCAAAATTTTGGGGTTACTACAGAATATAGAGGTTTAGAACTTGTCATACTAGCATAGGTTCATGTATTTTTTATATATGATTCGTAGGTAATTTTAACCGTTTTATTTTCCCTATGTAATCACGATAGATAACTTGCGCATTAAACCGTTATGTTTTCAATTTTTATAGACATATAAGGACTAAGCATAATTGGTGTCTATTCAACTTCTATCTCTTTCGTGGATGCTTGGTAGTAGGCTATTCGTACAACGAAAGTTGGCGTTTACTAGTTTCGTGTTATCTGATTAGTGTCATCACGATTACATGCTAAGGTTAAGAACAATAATGCTATTGAATGAAGTATTTAATGAAGTTAGAATCCCATGTTTGTCATATATATTAATTCAACCTCAATTCTCTTAGTTAATGTTATTTAGCATAATCTCTTAGTTTAATAAAAACCCAATTTGTTATTTGTCTTAGCATTGAGCGATAACCATACATTGTTGCATAGGTGCATAAATTGAACTTAACCTAAACCAGTCTATGTGGGAACGAATCCGATTCAACCTTATACTACTTGCGAACGCATATACGTGCGTGAATATTAGCGCGTGTTTTTGTAACGACTGGGAAGTTTACGTCTGTATTATATCCTAATTATAATAAATAAGGTGTGTTAATATGTCAATTATGTGTAATTATCTGTTAAACCCTAACTATTATGTGTTACGTGCATTCCGTGTCATTTCTGTATTTTTAAGGTATTTTTCAGATGTCTTATTTCGCATTCATAGGTTTCATTTCAAATGTTTTACGACCCAAACCATGATTTTAAAGCCAGTATTTCAAATAAAATAATGGGCCTTATTTTTCATCAAACGGCTTTTACCATCGCATTATTCTGAACATCTAGATATTTTATAAATTTTCTCGTTTTGCGAAAAATGAGTTTTCCGGGCCCCATTGGGTGTTAAAAACCCCACAAAAATCACATTTTTATTCTTATAAAATTATAGGACTTTTATTTATACCATTTCTTTGTATTTTTGTATTATTCACAATTTTTGGGAAATTTTGGCATATAAATTGTATATATAAAATATTTATAAATTAAAAATTAATACCCAAAAATTATGAAAATTAGGGCCAAATATTTTTATTAGATGTATAATTAGCCCCTTAATTTTATTTAGGAGTATTATTTTCACACTATAAATACCCTAATTATTATTAATTAATTCATTAAAAATCAAAAAATTCTGCAATTTCCCCAATTTTCCAGAAATCAGGGTTTGGTGTTCTTGATTTCAACCGGAAATTTGATCGTGATTCCGACCTCCAAATCAGACATGTGAGTAGTCAATCGAAAGCTCTTGATCTGTACTTTCTATTTCTTTCATCAATTTTGTACTTTGCTGCTTCGATTTTCAATTCATATTTTTAGGGTTTATACCCCATTTGGTACTTTTTGATTCTGGGGTTATTTATTGAAATTGATATTGTAAATAGCTTTATTTGATGATTTCTGATTGATTCCTGCTAGTTAATTTTACTGACGATAGCTAGATATCGTAGTTCGATTTTAGGGTTGTTGAACTGATTTGGGTATTTACAAATCGTTGTGTTTTGGTTGATGTGAGTTATATGAACAGATTGCCCAGGTTGTGTAGATGATTATACGTATTTTTAATTGATTTTTCTATTCCTAGATTTGTGATTCGTGTTTTTGAGTGTTCGACCCATTTTTGAATTCGGGTTTTGAGTTTGAGTGATTGTTAGACGATTTTGTTGTTAGAATCGTGTAGAGTGTTAAATTTCCAGTCGATTGGCACCGGTTTTGTGTGATTTGGATTTCGTTTTTGGGTCGCCGGAGTTTGCAAAGAAGCTCGCAGGGTTCTGCTGTGTTTTCGCCGGAGAAGGAGCTGTGAGATTCATCGATTTCAGGGGAAGTAGAGGTTGGGTTGGTGCAAATACAGGGAAGATGTGGGAGCAATTAATCGACCAGAATCAAGTCCAACGAACTCAGATTAGGCTCACCGGAAACCGGTATTATCACCGGATTCTGGGTTGTTCTCGGGTCAACCCGGGTCTGTTCTTCAGGACCCCTTTTCCTGGAAAATTCGACTCGGTTTTGATATGAAAACCCAATTGCTGATCCAGGATATCTGTTTCTAGATTTCTAATTAATTAATTATATTTTATTAAAATAAAAGTTAGTTTTATTAATTTAAAAATCAGTTTTAAATTCTGAAAATCTTGATTAATAATTCCTAAATTATTTTATTAATTTATAAATTTGAATTTAGTTATTTAATTAATTATTTAACTATTTATTTATTATTTAATAATTAAGTAAATAATTAATAATTAAAGATTAAAATTTATCGAATAATACGAGAAAAGATTCGACAATTAGGGGAATAAACGATTGACTCGTAATTACACGGATAATTGAACGATAAGTTCAATTATTATTATTATTAGTATTCGGACGATAGTTAATTATTCGTAGCGAATAATTAAATATAGATAGTTAATTTAAATCGTATAAACTGTAATAATAATCGTTATAATTTAATAATTATGCGGGAAACGCGAATAACTCGTAGAAATACGAGTAATTGATTGCTGAATTGAATTCTGATTCGAATAATAGTTTATTTATTCGATATTTATCGTATCAGCTGAGTGTATCGATTATTTATTTGTAAATAATCAATCTAATCAAATAAATAATGATAAGTTGTAAATATTTGTGATAAATTGTGATTGATCCTAATAATTAGGAATTAATTATTTTAAATTATTAAATAATTACTTATTAATTATTTATTAGTTATTTATTTATTAAATACTTAAAAGTGATTACTTATTTCGATAATTAATCAAATGACTTTCAATAAATCATAACATATTCATTTTAACACCAAAAATTATAGAAAAATTATTTTTTGTCTTTGATTTTTCTTAAATATTTATTTTAGGATTTAAAAATTTGCAATAATTATTTATATTGAATAATAAATTGAATTATCAGTGTTTAATTGATATTAATTAGACCGTTAGTCCGATTTGAGCGAAACGAAAGCCATTTGACTCAGAAAAATAAATCCTTTTTAATTAAAAATAATATGAAGACCTAATTTCTTCAAAAAAAATTAGTTGACTTTATTTGCTTGATTATCAGTCGAAATGCGTGCCGAGACGAGTCCGAAAAATTTCGGAAAAATGGGAAATGAGGCAGCGAGTCGATTTTGAATCCAAAAATTATTTTAACTATAAAAATGATTATGTGCTTATGTTCCTATGTGTACTTTATGGTTAATCGAGTCTTACTTGCTTATATATATAATATACGAGTCAGTGTCAGCGCATGGGTAGACAATAGAATGATGTGAAGTCGATTCAAGATGCAATTGAAGTCTAAAATGACTTAACCAGTCTATTTTGCGAACAGAAGTTAAGCCATAAAGGCAGGTCGAGTAGGCGATAGACGAAAAGTGATTTAATTGCAGTGAGTCATGCAGAAGGCAAGTTTCTCCCCTATTCTACTTTCAGAATAGTAATATTCATTTCGAATTCTTATTGCGCTTGTACTCTTTTAATTCTTTTGTTCATATTTCAGTTCGATTCTTGAAATATTCTCTTCATTTGAATTCATTGTTCATATTCCAATTGTTATTCACAATTATTGATATATTCTGGTGATTAGAATATATCAAAGCATACCGATTGTTCCGGTTGCTATTCCAAGGACTGGATAATACTACTTTGGGGATTAAGTTTACTTAATCCTAAGGACCGGGACATAACCGGATCCTTGAGATGGGCCGTAGTGCCTGGGTGCCCGACGGGATCTATATAGTGAGATATAGATCTGCACTGTATCCTGGCTGATCAGCAGGGTATAACTGCGAGCTTGAGTCCAGTTTAGTTCGTTGTGTTCGCTAGTAATGGCCTTCTTTCTATCCTTGCGAGGTTATATCTTTGCAGATATACCCGGGTTATGGATTCATTTATATTACCTTAACACTGTTTATATTTTGTGGACTTGTTGAGCAATTTTTGGCTCACCCTTTTTGTTATTATTCACCTAATGGTTTTCAGTTAAGAAGGAATATGAAACCCATCAGGACTCGAGTGGTAATGAAGCGGGTCAAGCCTCGGGATCTTCTCATACCCAAGGTGTTGATCCCAATCCAGGAAGAAAGCTTTGAGTTGCCTGAATAGGTGGAGTGTTGATAGATAGTGTGTGTGTGTGTTTGAATAAAAATAAACTTAGTTTAAAATGAAGTAGACAATGGTTTGTAATAAAGAGAGTTTGTGAGATTTTGAATTTGGTTTGTAATAAAAGTAGTTAGTGGTTCTTGTTTTCATACTTCAACCTAAAAAATCCTGGTTAGAGTTAAAGGGGTTTAGTTTTATTTCTTTATTATTTGTTAATCAGAATGTACAGGTTTGGTGATTAGCTAGTAACCCCCAGACTTATACCCCGGGTCTGGAGGGCGTTACAGGTTTGGCATCAGAGCTGTAGGTTTGGTCCCTGAAAATAAGAACATTAGGGTTAAGATAAGATAGGGAGATCACATAGGATAAGAATAGTCAAATAGGAATAATAGCGTTAGGATTTAGGTCAGATTAGAATAGGGAAGTATAAATCTTATAAGTGTTTAGTGACCTTTCTTTTCTTGATATATTATCAGATGGCATCTTCTGGTTATTCTGCGTCTTCTAAGAGGACAGTCACCGGGCCAACAACACCAGTTATACCTCCAGTATCTGAGTACATGTTTCGTCCTCTACCACCTCCACCACCATTGCCACAGGAGCCGGTACCACCAATACAGGGGATAGTCCATGACCCTATAGAGATGTTTGATCCATTTGAGTTCTTCGAGCCTGATGGTTCCTTTACCAGTTGAGCATCAGTTTATACCGGGCATTGAGCAGGAGTTACCACCACCACCATTGTTACCTCCTATACCAGTGCATGCCCCAGAGCTGGATGTGTTTCAGATGATTCCAGTCGAGGGGATGGGAGAGCATGATGTGGACCTACAGTTAGGTTTACCACAGCAGGGTGTAGGTATACCGAAGGTTCCGTCACAGGAGTCAGTAGGTCATGTTGCTCAGCCGCATATGGTACCATATCATGAGTACAGGGTTATGAGGGATGATGTGGAGTATTGGCGGGCACAGTGTCGAGAGATCATCCATCTGTTTGATCAGAGGGACAGAGGACCATTAGCGGCCCTACAGCCGGATTACTATATGAGATAGCAATTGCAGTCAGTTTTGATGAGTGCCACTTGGGCGCTTGATGATTTGACCCATGAGGGACCACCTTCTTTCATAGAGTTTTACAGGATATTTTGCTTGGCACAGACCTTGGTCCAAGTACTTAGAGAGGAGTTTAGGCGTATTCCGCCTGGGTTTTGAGACAGTGACGATTTTGAGATAGTGACTTCAGAGTACAGATGTATATAGAGGCAGCATAGTATAACCTAGTGAGTAGTGTGTACGTGTGTACTAGCAGTTTAACCTGTAGTAGTAGTTTGACCTGTAGCGGTAGTATGACTTGTAGCTGTAGTGATTACCAGTAGCACGAGACTTTTTGTATCAAGCATTTACACCTGAGGCTAGTGTCATATATATATAAGATGAACTTTTCAAATTTCTTTATTTAAATTTAGTCTTTACAGTTTTACAGCATTTACTTTCACTTCATTGTTTTACAGTTTTTCATATTATAATTCATGTTGAAAAAAAAGAAGAAGAAAGAAGAAAAAAAAGAGAAGAGAAAGAGAGGAAAGAACAAACATTTTATTTAACTGCTTACATTTCCAGTTTTTATTCAACAACTGTTTTCTTTATTTAAAGCATGTTGTTAATACATGATAAATTGTTTTCTTACCTACTGTCAATGGTTTATTAAAATGTTAAAGAAATATCATCTATTTTATTATCAGAAGAAGATGGCACCAAAAAGAAAGACTAGGGCTGAGACCTCTAACAGCAATTCTAAAGGTCAGACTAATGAGACCATGAACCAAATGTTCCATCTGATGCAACAACAGATGGTAATGATACAGCAGTAGATGCAGCATCAACAACAGCAAATCCAACAATAAATGTTACAGCAGCCACCTCGTCCTGAGCCTCAATTACCACCAACATTACCTGTTGTTACTTTTAAGCAGTTTCAGTCAGTTAAACCTCCAGAATTTGAAGGGTCTACTGATCCTATTAAAGCTACCATCTGGTTGAAAGAAATAGAGAAAGCGTTTGCACTAGTAAAGATAGGTGAGGACCAGAAGAATGATTTTGCTAGTTACTTGTTGAAAGGAGAGGCAAATTATTGGTGGGAATCTAAAAAGGCTTTAGAGGGTGAAGAGGTTATTGCGTGGGATAGGTTTAAAGAGTTGTTTTTAGAAAAGCATTTTCCTCGCTATATGAAGAACCAAATGCAGATAAAGTTTTTAGAACTGAAGCAGGGGAGTATGTCTGTGTTAGAGTGTGAAGCCAAATTTAATGAGTTGGCTAGGTTCGTCCCAGACCAGGTGGACACTGAAGAGAAACGAGTTCAGAGGTTTCAAGAGGGATTACGACCGTGGATTCGTGGACAGGTTACAGTTTTTGAATTGACAACGTATATTGTCGTGGTTCATAAAGCCTTGATCATCGAAGGAGAAAGTGAAAGATCTCAACGAGATAGAGGACAGGGAAATTTCCAAGACCGCTCCAGCAGGAAGCCGGGATTTCAAGCCCGGAAAAATTTGAATTTCAAAAGGATAGGACAAGGTACCCAGAAAGCAGGTAATCGTTTCCAAGCCCCCAAACAGTAGGGAATTGTCAAAGTTCCAGTGTCGTATTGCAAAACTTGTGGACGCAAGCATACCGGCGTATGTATTAAAACGGATGTGACATGTTTCAAATGCAAGAAGAAAGGGCATTATTCTAACGAATGTCCAACGGGAAAACAGCAGAAATCACTTGATACCAATGTGGAAAGAAAGGGCATATCGCTAAAAATTATAAAGAACCAGCAATGGCAGCCAGTATTCCGAAATTATTGGCATTACCTCCGCCACCGCCGCCGAATCAACCCAGAGTAACAACTTTCAACATGACCATGAAAGAAGCAGTGCAGAGTCCAAGTGTGATCGCAGGTACGCTTTTGGTGAATTCAGTAAGTTCAAAAGTATTAATTGATTCTGGAGCTACCCGTTCATTTATTTCTGAAGAATTTCTTGATAAATTACATTGTGAAATCGAATAGTTGGGCGAGACGTTAATTATAAAATTAGCGAATGACGACCAAGTTCTAGTGGATCGAGTGTGTCCTTTGTGTGATATAGAGATAGATGGACATCATTTTTCTGTAGAATTAATTTCTTTTAAGCTAGGAGAATTCGATGTCATTTTGGGAATGGATTGGTTAACGTGTCATAATGCTCAGATAGATTGCGCAAATAAGAAAGTCAAATTGTGAACTGCGGAAAATGCAACGGTAATATTCAAGGGCGAAAAATAGCGGAAGAAATTTCTCACCATGATGCAGACTAAACGATTGCTTCGACAAGGTTGTGAAGTGTACATAGCTTACGTGTTAGATACTGAGAAAGGAAGTCCTAAAATATAAAACATTCCAGTTGTAAGTGAATTTCCGGACGTCTTTCCAGACGAGCTTCCAGGGTTACCGCTAGATCGAGAAATCGAGTTTACAATTGATCTAGCACCAGGCACAGAACCAGTTTCGAAAGCTCCATATCAAATGGCTTCAGTCGAGATGAAGGAATTATCAATGCAACTGCAAGATCTTCTAGACCGAGGCATCATACAACCTAGTATATCCCCATGGGGTGCACCGGTGTTGTTCGTAAAGAAGAAGGATGACAGTATGCGATTATGCATCGACTATCGGGAGTTAAATAAGCTCACCATCAAGAACAAGTATCCTTTACCGAGAATCGATGATTTGTTCGATCAACTAAAAGGAGCAGCATGGTTTTCGAAGATAGATTTGTGATCAGGCTATCATCAATTGAAGATTAAAGCCGAAGATATACCCAAGACGGCATTTTGCACGAGATATGGACATTACGAGTTTCTTGTCATGATATTCGGTTTGAAAAATGCGCCAGCAGCATTCATGGATTTGATGGAACAAAGTATTCAAGAGATACTTGGACAAATTTGTGATTGTATTTATTGATGACATCTTGATTTACTCAAGGACAGAAGAAGAGCATGCAGAACACTTGAGGATAGCTTTGGAAACTCTGAGAAAAGAGCAACTATACGTGAAATTCTCAAAATGTGAATTCTGGTTAAAGGAAGTACAATTTTTAGGGCATATCATCAGTAGAGAAGGCATCCAAGTCGATCCAGCGAAGATTGAAGCTGTGTTAAATTGGGAAACACCAAAGACACCGACAGAAGTTCGAAGTTTCTTGGGATTGGCAGGGTATTATCGAAGATTTGTCAAAGATTTTGCGAAAATAGCAACGCCGCTGACCAAGTTAACTCGAAAAAGTGAAAAGTTTGTATGGAATGATAAATGTGAAGAAAGTTTCCAAGAGTTGAAGAATCGGTTAGTAACTGCACCGGTACTAGTATTGCCAGACGAGCAAGGGAATTTCGTCATTTACAGCGACGCTTCGTATCGCAGACTAGGATGTGTATTGATGCAGCACGATAATGTCATCGCATATGCTTCGAGACAACTTAAACCTCATGAACAGAAATATCCCACTCATGACCTGGAATTAGCAGCGATCGTATTTGCGTTGAAACTTTGGAGATATTATCTCTACGGTGAAAAGTTTGAAATCTATACAGATCATAAAAGTCTGAAGTATATCTTTACGCAAAAGGAATTGAACATGCGTCAACATTGATGGCTGGAATTGATTAAAGATTACGATATCACGATCAGTTATCATCCAGGGAAAGCAAATGTTGTAGCATATGTGCTAAGCAGGAAAGAAAGATTGAATTGGTTAACTTCATGCGAAGAATTAGCCAAGGAATTTGACAAATTAGAAATCGAGATTCGTATTCCCAATGAATCTGTAGAAGCTATCTACGCTATGACTTTCCAACCGGAGTTGCTAGAGAAGATTCGTCGTTGTCAAGAAGAAGTGATGAGTTAAGATGACAACCTAACGGGAGAAGAGATCACAACTCAGAAGGATAATGAAGGAATTTTACGCTTTGCAACGAGAATCTGGATCCCTAATGTGGCAGAATTAAAGGGAGAAATATTGCGAGATGCGCACAGTTTGAAATATTCCATTCATCCAGGAAGCACAAAAATGTATCGCGATCTGAAGGAAAACTTTTGGTGGCCGAACATGAAGAAGGAAATAGCAGAATGGGTGAGTAAATGCTATACATGCCAGCGAGTTAAAGTGGAACATCAACGTCCGAGCGGATTATTACAACCATTAGACATTCCAGAATGGAAATGGAAACATCTAGCGATGGATTTTGTAGTAGGACTACCGAGGACCAGGGCAAATCATGATGCGATATGGGTAATCGTTGACAGACTCACGAAGTCGGCATATTTTATACCAATTAACGAAAGATTTTCGCTTGACAAGCTAGTGCACTTGTATCTCAAGGAAATTGTGATGCGACATGGAGTTCCAATATCTATCGTATCTGATCGAGATCCTCGTTTCAACTCAAGATTTTGGAGACAATTTCAAGAATGTCTTGGAACAAAATTAAACATGAGTACCGCTTATCATCCACAAACTGATGGGCAAAGTGAAAGAACTATCCAAACGATTGAAGACATGCTACGAAATTGTGCGATCAATTTCGAAGGCAGTTGGGATGAGCATTTACCTTTGGTGGAATTTTCTTACAATAACAGCTACCACGCCAGCATTGGAATGCCACCGTACGAAGCATTATACGGGAGAAAATGCAGATCACCAGTACATTGTGATGAAGTTGGAGAACGCAAGATTTTGGGTCCAGAATTAATCCAACAGACTAAAGAAAAGATTGAACTTATTCGGAAACGACTCGATGCAGCACAAAACAAGCAACGCAAATATGCAGACCAAGCAAGGAAGGATATGGACTATCAGGAAGGAGAAAATGTATTACTCAAAATATCACCATGGAAAGGATTGACCAGATTTGGCAATAAGGGAAAATTGAAACCACGATACGTCGGACCGTTTGAAATTTTGAAGAAAGTGGGAAAAGTTGCGTACGAATTAGCCTTACTGCCTCATATGCAGCATATTCACAATGTGTTTCACGTGTCAATGCTTAAGCGATATAATCCTGATTCTAGGCATGTAATAGAGTATGAACCGATAGATATCCAACCTGATTTGTCTTTTGTAGAACAGCCGGTAAGAATTTTAGATCGGCGAGAGAAAGTGTTGAGAAATAAGTCTGTATATTTAGTGCGAGTGTTGTGGAGAAATCCTATGGTTGAAGAATCAACCTGGGAACTTGAAAGTGAAATGTTGGAGAAATACCCACATTTGTTTTCGTAGAAGATTCTGAGGACAGAATCCTATTAAGGGGGGAAAGATGTAACGACTGGGAAGTTTACGTCTGTATTATATTATAATTATACTAAATAAGGTGTGTTAATATGTCAATTATGTGTAATTATCTGTTAAACTTTAACTGTTACGTGTTACGTGCATTCCGTGTCATTTCTGTATTTTTAAGGTATTTTTCAGATGTCTTATTTCGCATTCATAGGTTTCATTTCAAACATTTTACGACCCAAACCATGATTTTAAAGCTAATATTTCAAATAAAATAATGGGCCTTATTTTTCATCAAACGGCTTTTACCATCGCATTATTCTGAATATCTAGATATTTTATAAATTTTCTCGTTTTGCGAAAAATGACTTTTCCGGGCCCCATTGGGTGTTAAAAACCCCAAAAAAATCATATTTTTATTCTTATAAAATTATAGGACTTTTATTTATACCATTTCTTTGTATTTTTGCATTATTCACTATTTTTGGGAAATTTTGGCATATATATTGTATATATAAAATATTTATAAATTAAAAATTAATACCCAAAAATTATGAAAATTAGGGCCAAATATTTTTATTAGATGTATAATTAGCCCCTTAATTTTATTTAGGAGTATTATTTTTCACACTATAAATACACTAATTATTATTAATTAATTCATTAAAAATCAGAAAATTCTGCAATTTCCCCAATTTTCTAGAAATTAGGGTTTGGTGTTCTTGATTTCAACTGGAAATTTGATCGTGATTCCGACCTCCAAATCAGACATGTGAGTAGTCAATCGAAAGCTCTTGATCTCTACTTTCTATTCCTTTCATCAATTTTGTGTTTTGCTGCTTCGATTTTCAATTCATATTTTTAGGGTTTATGCCCGATTTGGTACTTTTTGATTATGGGGTTATTTGTTGAAATTGATATTGTAAATAGCTTTATTTGATGATTTCTGATTGATTCCTGCTAGTTATTTTTACTGACGATAGCTAGATATCGTAGTTCGATTTTAGGGTTCTTGAACTGATTTGGGTATTTACAAATCGTTATGTTTTGGTTGATGAGAGTTATATGAACAGATTGCCCAGGCTGTGTAGATGATTATACGTATTTTTAATTGATTTTTCTATTCCTAGATTTGTGATTCGTGTTTTTGAGTGTTCGACCCGTTTTTGAATTCGGGTTTTGAGTTTGAGTGATTGTTAGACGATTTTGTTGTTAGAATCGTGTAGAGTGTTAAATTTTCAGTCGATTGGCACCGGTTTTGTGTGATTTGGATTTCGTTTTCAGGTCGCCGGAGTTTGCAACGAAGCTCGTCGGGTTCTGCTGTGTTTTCGCCGGAGAAGGAGCTGTGAGATTCATCGATTTCAGGGGAAGTAGGGGTTGGGTTGTTGCAGATACAGGGAAGATGTGGGAGCAATTAATCGACCAGAATCGAGTCCAACGAACTCAGATTAGGCTCGCCGGAAACCGGTATTATCACCGGATTCTAGGTTGTTCTCGGGTCAACCCGGGTCTGTTCTTCAGGACCCGTTTTCCTGGAAAATTCGACCCGGTTTTGATCTGAAAAACCCAATTGCTGATCCAGGATATCTGTTTCTAGATTTCTAATTAATTATTGTATTTTATTAAAATAAAAGTTAGTTTTATTAATTTAAAAATCAGTTTTAAATTCTGAAAATCTTGATTAATAATTCCTAAATTATTTTATTAATTTATAAATTTGAATTCAGTTATTTAATTAATTATTTAACTACTTATCTATTTATTTATTATTTAATAATTAAGTAAATAATTAATAATTAAAGATTAAAATTTATCGAATAATACGAGAAAAGATTCGATAATTAGGGGAATAAACGATTGACTCGTAATTACACGGATAATTGAACGATAAGTTCGATTATTATTATTATTAGTATTCGGACGATAGTTAATTATTTGTAGCGAATAATTAAATATAGATAGTTAATTTAAATCGTATAAACTGTAATAATAATCGTAATAGTTTAATAATTATGCAGGAAACGCGAATAACTCGTAGAAATATGAGTAATTGATTGCTGAATTGAATTCCGATTCGAATAATAGTTTATTTATTCGATAGTTATCGTATCAACTGAGTGTATCGATTATTTATTTGTAAATAATCAATCTAATCAAATAAATAATGATAAGTTGTAAATATTTTTAATAAATTGTGATTGATCCTATAATTAGGAATTAATTATTTTAAATTATTAAATAATTACTTATTAATTATTTATTAGTTATTTATTTATTAAATACTTAAAAGTGATTATTTTTTCGATAATTAATCAAATAACTTTCAATAAATCATAACATATTAATTTTAACTCCAAAAATTATAGAAAAATTATTTTTTAACTTTGATTTTTCTTAAATATTTATTTTAGTATTTAAAAATTTGCAATAATTATTTATATTGAATAATAAATTGAATTATCAGTGTTTAATTGATATTAATTAGACCGTTAGTCCGATTTGAGCGAAACGAAAGCCATTTGACTCAGAAAAATAAATCCTTTTTAATTAAAAATAATATGAAGACCTAATTTCTTCAAAAAAAATAGTTGACTTTATTTGCTTGATTATCAGTCGAAATGTGTGCCGAGACGAGTCCGAAAAATTCCGGAAAAATGGGAAATGAGGCAGAAGGTGATTAGTGGAGCAATCAGCGAGTCAATTTTGATTCCAAAAATTATTTTAACTATAAAAATTATTATGTGCTTATGTGCCTATGTGTACTTTATGGTTAATCGAGTCTTACTTGCTTATATATGTAATATACGAGTGGGTGTCAGTGCATGGGTAGACAATAGGAATGATGTGAACTCGATTCAAGATGCAATTGAAGTCTAAAATGACTTAACCAGTCTATTTTGCTAACAGAAGTTAAGCCATCAAGGCAGGTCGAGTAGGCGATAGACGAAAAGTGATTTAATTGCAGTGAGTCGCGCAGAAGGCTAGTTTATCCCATATTCTACTTTCAGAATAGTAATATTCATTTTGAATTCTTATTGCGCTTGTACTCTTTTAATTCTTTTGTTCATATTTCAGTTCGATTCTTGAAACATTCTCTTCATTTGAATTCATTGTTCATATTCCAATTGTTATTCATAATTATTGATATATTCTAGTGATTAGAATATATCAAAGCATACCGATTATTCCGGTTGCTATTCCAAGGACTGGATAATACTACTTTGGGGATTAAGTTTACTTAATCCTAAGGATCGGGACATAACAAGATCCTTGAGATGGGCCGTAGTGCCTGGGTGCTTGACGGGATCTATATAGTGAGATATAGATCTGCACTGTATCCTGGCTGATCAGCAGGGTATAGCTGTGAACTTGAGTCCAGTTTAGTTCGTTTGTGTTCGCCAGTAATGGCCTTCTTTCTATCCTTGCGAGGTTATATCTTTGCAGATATACCCGGGTTACGGATTCATTTATATTACCTTAACACTATTTATATTTTATGGACTTGTTGAGCAATTATTGGCTTACCCTTTTTGTTGTTATTCACCTTATTGTTTTCAGTTAGGAAGGAATATGAAACCCATTAGGACTCGAGTGGTAAAGAAGCGGGTCAAGCCTCAGGATCCTCTCATACCCAAGGTGTTGATCCTAATCCAGGAAGAAAGCTTTGAGTTGCCTGAACATGTGGAGTGTTGATAGATAGTATTTGTGTGTTTGAATAAAAATGAACTTAGTTTAAGATGAAGTAGACAATGGTTTGTAATAAAGAGAGTTTGTGACATTTTGAATTTGGTTTGTAGTAAAAGTAGTTAGTAGTTCTTGTTTTCATACTTCAACCTAAAAAGATCCTTGTTAGAGTTAAAGGGGTTTAGTTTCATTTCTTTATTATTTGTTAATCAGAATGTACAAGTTTGGTGATTAGGTAGTAACCCCCAGACTTATACCCCGGGTCTGGAGGGCGTTACAGTTTTCGCCTTAACAGCAACCTTAACTGAATTCTGCAAAGACAAATGCATTGTTCAAGAATTCTCAGCAGCTAAGACACCTCAACAAAATGGAGTAGTTGAGAGGAAAAACAGAACATTGGTGGAAGCTACGAGAACAATGCTGCAAGATGCAAAGTTGCCAACTAGTTTTTGGGAAGAAGTTGTGAACACTACATGCTTTACTCAAAATAGATATCTCATTAACAAGAATCTTGGAAAGTCACCCTACTCAATCTTATCTAAGAGAAAGCCTACTGTGAAGCATCTTCATGTGTTTGGAAGCAAGTGCTATGTGTTAAAGGAAAACTCTGAATATGTGGGAAAATTTGACTCTAAAGTTTTTTGGTAATTTTTCTGGGATATTCATTGGAGAAAACTGCATACAAAGTCTATGTGACTGAACAAAGGAATGTTATGGAAAGCACAAATGTTACTTTTTTTGATGATAAGTGCCCAGACTTGGAATGCCTTAATGAAAATGAAGCTGAAGCCCTAAAGTTTGAAAACCTCAACATTGATAGTGATTATGATGATGAAGCTGAAGTCAATGCAAATCACAGAACAAATAAAGAGTCAACTGAACAAGTGAATCACGAGAATGGAAGCTCATCTCATGAACCTGAATTTGATAACACAAACTCAGGGGGAGAAAGAGATGGGAGGTTCGGCAAGTCATGCCAATGGTGAAGAAAACATAGAAAACTAAAGTCAACAAACTCACACCAGAAAGTGGGATAGAAGTCACACTAGAGAAGAAATAATTGGTCACCCAAATAATGAAGTGAGGACTAGAAGTGCAACTTCAAATAAATGTCTACATGCATGTTTTCTTTCACAAATTGAGCCAAAGAAAACTGAAGAAGCTCTACTTGATCCTTATTGGAAATCTGTTATGCAAGAAGAGCTAAATCAGTTTAAAAGAAACAAAGTTTGGGAGTTGGTTCCTGCACCAAAGAATAGAAGTATAATTGGAACAAAGTGGGTGTACATGAACAAGATGGATGAAAATGGAATTGTTACCAGGAATAAGGCAAGGATGGTTGCAAAAGGCTACTCACAGGAGGAAGGAATTGACTATGATGAAACTTTTTTTCCAGTTATAAGACTTGAAGCAATAAGGATTTTTCTTGCATTTGCTGCTCATTCAAATTTCAAAGTATATCAATGGATGTCAAAAGTGCCTTCCTCAATGGTGAGTTGGAAGAAGAAGTTTATGTTCAACAGCCACCTGGCTTTGAAGATCCATAATTTCCATACTTTGTATACAAGTTGCTCAAGGCTCTCTATGGACTAAAACAAGCACCTAGAGCCTGGTATGACACAATGTCAGATTTTATACTTAACATGGATTCACTAGAGGAACAATAGACAAGACACTCTTTTACGAGCTGCATGGTGGTAATATGATCCTAGTTCAGATTTATGTGGATGATATCATTTTTGGTTTCTAAAAATGAAAAACTTTGTCAAAGATTCTCTAAGCTTATGCAGAGTTAATATGAAATGAGCATGATGGGGGAATTAACTTATTTTCTTGGACTTCAAGTCAGTCAAAGAAGTGCTGGATCAACCAAACTAAATATGTCAAGGATTTATTAAAAAAGTTTGGTATGGTTGATTGTTAACCTGCATCTACACCTATGTCCACATCTACAAAGTTGGATGAAGACAAAAGGCAAGAAGATAGATATCTCAAGTTATAGAGGAAAGATTGGATCTTTGTTGTATTTAACTGCAAGTAGACCAGACATCATGTTTGTAACATGTCTGTGTGCAATATTTCAAGCCAATCCAAAAGAATCACATTTGATGGCTGTGAAGAGGATTTTCAGATACTTGAAGGGGACTCCAAACTTGGGATTATGGTATCCTAAGGGAACTGGTTTTGAAGCAGTTGGATACACAGATGCAGATTTTGTTGGATGCAGGATTAACAGAAAGAGTACTAGTTGAAGCTGTCAGTTTTTTCAACAAAGACTTGTATCCTGGTATAGCAAGAAATAACAATCTGTGTCAACTTCCACAATTGAGGCTGAATACATAGCTGCTGGAAGTTGTTGTGCTCAAGTGTTTTGGATTAGAAATCAGCTAATGGACTATGGCCTAGTGCCACACAAAATTCCAATTATGTGTGACAACACTAGTGCTATATCTATTGTGGCTAATCCAGTTAATCACTCTAGAACAAAGCACATTGATATAAGGTACCATTTTATTAGAAAACACGTTGCAAATGGTACCATTAAGCTCATTTTTGTTCCAATAGAAAAAAATTAGCTAACATTTTTACTGACCCTTTGGATGAAGCAACTTTCAATAGATTTGTAGGTGAAATTGGAATGTTAAATTCTTCATCCTAAGGCAAGAACTAAGTTAATGTGTTGCAGCAGATTACTTTCTAGTAAATCAAAATTAATTTGATTTAATTGGAAATTAATTGGAATATGAATTATAAATATTTCAGAAATCTCTGCATATTTATTTTTTAAAAATTAAAATTTAGCCTGAAATTTTTTAATTCTAAGAAAATTATCAAAATGTTGATTTACATTTTCAATATGTAAAATAAACACACGGCAGAATGAAAATGAACAAGAGATTATATAGAAATGAGTTCTCGATAAGTCTAATTGACTTATCGATAAGTCATTTTAAGACTTCTCAAGTGAGTTCTCGACAAGTCAATTTTCTTACTTCTCGAGGGACTTCTCGATAAGCTTTATTATGACTTATCAATAAGTCATTGTAGAGTTCTCTATAAGTGTTAATTCACATAGTTCTCTATAAATACATTTTAGACCTATAAATAACTCAGAACTGAAATAATTTAAATTTAATAAATTATTTTGGTAAATTACTCTTGATAAATTTATTCTAAATATATTTAGATTTATTTAAATAGAAATTAGAAATAATTCAGTCCATTTTAGGACAAACTGGGTATTTATTTGACATCTCGACAAGTTAATTTTATTTCTCTAAAAGAGTAAATTAAAATGACTTCTCAATATTAATTCTGTTTTCAAAATGACTTCTCGATAAGCATACTCCAAGCATCTATTTTTGAGTTCTCGATAAGTCATTTGCTTTTACAATAAATACTCAGACATCTCGACATACACATGTTTATGCCTTTGAGAACTCCAAGTGACCTAGGTTTTTCAATTCCAAACCGATTTCTCTCTCATTTCAAATCCTTTCTCTCTAATTTCTTTTACCCATTATTCTTCACATACACAACAATGGTAGAAAACATTATTGTACTCTTCAACCTAAAGAAGACCAACTTCCTTGCATTCTTAGATGCCAATCAAGCTCTTGAAACTTTCAAAAGCTTTGTCAAGTTTTTATCTGAAACGTACTTTGTTGGAGCTCTTACAACTAACCCAGTTCTCTATCTGGATGTATTGGGGGATTTCTGGAACACGGCTGTAGCTAGGACAGTTGTGCATGAAGACCAATCTTCAACTTTAGGGGTTAACTGTCAAATCAAATGACAACAGGTTGAGATAACTGAAGCTGACATGAATCTGGCCTTGAACATTCCAATTGAGAATCTAGTAAAGATTCCAACTCAGGAGGAGTTGTATGAATTCTTGGATTTTATCAACTACTCTGAGAAAATCAACTTGGCTAGCTTGAACAAGAAAAATCTAAGGAGGGAATGGTCCTTTCTGTTTGATTCTGTGGTGAGGGCTTTCACATGTAGAAAATCAGGATTTGACAACATTTCTAGTGTTGTTTAGAAGCTGGTCTACTCAATGGCTAACAACAAACAGATTAATGTAGGACACTACATTCTGGAGGAATTGAGCACCAGGCTCATCATGCCATTCACTTCACGAGTTAAATAAATTTTCCTTCCTAGATTCATTATATCTGCTTTAAATCATAAAGTAAATGACATACATATGCTTGAAGGTGTAGATAGGTCATTAATAGGCAACTGTAAATAAGTGTCCAAAATCTTATTTGGATCACTTATTACTAAGAATAAGGTACAGGTGGGTCTTAGGTTAACACCTTTCATGATTGAAAGATTTAAGACCTATCCTTATCCTATGCCTAACATGAGGGCCAATGAAGCTCTACCTAGTGCAACAATGGTTCCTGAGCCTGTGGAAGCATAAACACAGGCACACCCACATGAACCTTCCCATGTTGAGCCTACTTCTTCCAAACCAATAGCTGCTAGGAAACCAACCACTTCCATCCTCTCAAAAGGGTGAAGTGAGTAAAAAAAGAGAGAGGAGGTAACCCCTACTATATTGAATGAGACTGGTGAGGAACAAACACCAACTGAGTCACCCTTGGTCAAAAAACCAAAGAAGGCAAAACAAACTGAGTTGACCATACTAGACAACTCTGCATCCTCTCAAAAGGATGTAGTTGTAAACAAGGGACTTAAATAGACTTTAGAGGCACCCACTCAAAAGGATGTCTCTATTGAAAAGATCATTAACCCAAATGCACCATGTAAAGAGTCTGCATAACCATCACTTGAACAAATACAAGTGTATGGAAAGAGAAACAAGGATTGCACACACAAGGAGAGCACATCCCTTGAAGCTCCCTCATCCATTCAGGGGGAGCTGCCAACACTCATTTTTCATCAATAAATCTCCATTTCTAAAATTTCTTCTTCATAAATAGCACTGAATCTGATTCTCAAGTGCAACTTCACTCAAGTAACTTGGTTGAAGAAACCTTGATCACCACCAGATACCTAATCTAGAAGGTGAGAGGCTACTAGATGGGGTAGACCTTGGTAACACCATCACAAATATGAGGGATTCATCAGTTTTTACTGAAGACCCCATGATCATAAATGCACCTTCATGTGCAAATCAGCCTTCATAGGATATAAGGTTTGAGGGTAGTACTCCTGAGGGGGAGCTATCTGAATCCTTTCAAATTCAATTTAAGGTTCCTATCACAAGAACAACTCCCGTCAAAACCCTGGCTAAAATTACTCTAACAATTGAAGCTGGGAGTACAATTGCCAATGACTGTGCTATGGGAGAGGCAAGCATATCACATTCATGTGACAGTGCTTTACGAGAAGTACAAGGGTTTCAGGCTGGTGTACATGACAATAACCCAGTCAAATCCCCTCTAATTCAATTGGAGGTTCCTACCACAAGTGGAGGACAACACACTGTCATAAACACAGAGCAATCTGTGAGTCAAACTGTGACTCCTATCACAGGCGGTTCCGACCCTACACACCAACCTTTAACCTCTCAACCTCAAGAACCATACCTCATTTCACAATAGCTGCAGAAAACTGACTCTCAACCTACAACTGTAGATAATCTTCTTGTTGAGCAGATTTCTGGACTAGCCAACATTTCACAGCATCTACTTACTTCAGACATGAGCAACCAGGACTATCAAGCAATTCTGCTAACATAAAATGAAGAAGTTGAAAAGCAAAAGGAGAAAATTGTAAATGATGCAGAGCAAAATGGGAATGTAGATGCATGGCTGCCTGAGGATTTTTCTTTCAAGATAAATTAGGTCTTGGCTAGGTTAGAGAAGAATATGTCACCATTCTGGGAAGTAATGCCAAGGCCTTGACTCCACAAGACGTCTATGATGTAGTCATTGAAGTTTACAAAGCTCAACTTACAGCTTTTCACCTATTTGGTAAAGCTCTTGAGATAAAGCTGACTGATCATGAAGACAAGGTAAGGAAGCTGGTGAAAGAGAAGATGGATGAGATCATACCTTCTCAAGTCAAGATCACCTCAAAGTTTCAACATTTTACTGACTAAATGGCAAGGCTTGATCTGACTCCTGTTGAAAAATAAGTTAAAAATCTCAGACAATCTTTCATTGCCCTTCATGAAGTGGTTAAACAACAAATCACAAATTCAAATGACACAAAGATCAAGTTGGACCAGCTTTACCAAAGAATATATAAGCCCTTTGCACTGCTCATGGAGGGTATCAAACAAGCTGTAGAAGGAAATTTTGGATCTTCTATAGCTACAAACTCTCAACCACCTACTTCCACATCTACCAATCTCCAAATTCAAGCACTTAAAGTCAAGTCTCAACTCTGCAATCCTCAAATGACAACCTCACAGCTCAAGTGCATGCTCTCACTACATTAGTGCAGAGTCAACAGGCAGACATTCAACCATTGGTGGACTCTCATAAGCACTTACAAATACAGAATTCTGTTGCATTGTGAGCCATCATGGGCAAGCTCAATATTCCATTTCTTGCACTTCCTGAGTCTGTGAGACCAGAAATACCAACTCCCCTACTCATGCATGTTTCCAAGACTATGGGGGAGATTGAGGCTATGATTCAACTGTTGGGTTTCGAGCATATAAACGCAACGCAAATAGTAATTAAAAACGTAAAAAATTAGAATTTTCAAAACCCACCGCAGGATCCATACGAAAAACTATAAATTTAATTTATAGATTAGATTGTTTACCTTAAAAAGCTTTACCAATTGGTTGACTAATGGAGATCCAAAGCTTGTTTAATCACCACGCATCGCGCTTTCGCGATCTACGCTCTATCGGTATCCACATGAATGCTTGAACTCAAGGATTGGATATATACTAGCACAAACTCATTTCTTCTTGCTCTCTCCATCTTCTCTCTTGGTGGCTAGGGTTTTAGTAAAAGTATTGCTTACAAAATTAGCCAAACAAGAGATATTGTATAGAGAGTAGAAAAACGAATTATAACTCTTAACTAATTAGGAGTTATTATTAAATCAAAATTCCTATTTTTATTATAATTAAGTCTCGCTTAATTATTTAACAAAAAAAAATTTCATAATTAATATTAGTAAATTCGAATATCAATATTTATCTAATTAATTAAGTCATATTTAATTAATATTATAAATAATTCAAATTACTTTAATATAATTTAAATCTAATTTAAATTAAATAATCCTTCAAGCATTCTTAGTGTGTGACCCTATAGGTTATTATTACATTAGCAACAAATTTTAAATCTAATTTAAAATCGTAAGCAATAAGTGGCATCTAGTAATACATCATTGCTACCCAAGTAATAATAATTGAATCGGTGACCGATTAAACCTTTTGTGAGTAATGTACAATGTAATATAATCCCTTTAACCAAATATTATAGATTAAACTAGAGACATGTAATGTGTCATCCTCATCATAGTTTAATCTAAGTTTCCTCGATCAATGAGTAGACTATCATATCAAATCAACATTTGAGCGTGGCCACCCATTTCATAGTCTAGCTCACACAAGAGGCCAATAATATCATTCCTAAAATAGGAGGGTTAAATCCCATCTAGATCATTCATATATCTCATACGATTCATAATATACCCAATGTTCACTTTTATCATTACCCCATCAAGGATAACTTTAAATGGAATCAATGTATATTAATTCTCGTATAGAAATATAATGACTTCAGGTCTAAGGACCATTACATCATTATCACTGTGAGAATTACTTATGACACAACAGACATGTAGAATCTCACATTGGGTCAGTCCAGCACCATGTACATATACATCTGCCTGTGTTTTTGACTTTAGTATCACTATACCTATGATCAATGAGATGTGATCATGTCAATAAACACACCAATCTTAATGCATTATTATTGTCCCTTAATAATAATACTCGACTAGGGACCTTTAGGAATATTGATACTATTCTCATAATCTCATTTCTAAGTCATGTACTTAGAGATATAGAATTGCATATCATATTCCAAGGACATTTATTAATCTAACATTTATATCGCAGTAAATTAAAAATTAATAAATTATAAAGAGAATAATCGATAGAACATAAACATTAATAATCCTAATGTCTTAAACTAAAACATCATAGTGTTATCTCTAGGGCACAAACACTAATAATCTCCCACTTGCACTAGAGCCAATCACCCATGTATTTAATACTCATGGAACTAGTATGACCATCGTACTTCTGCTGTGACAAACCTTTGTCAGTGGGTCTGCAACACTATCATTACTATGCACTTTACATTTATATCTCCTTGATCATTAATCTCATTAATAAGGTGATATCGCTTAAGGACATGCCTAAATAGTCTCCTTGGCTGTTTTAAAATTATCAATATATTCGGCTTCCATTATAGAATCATCAATGTTCTTGCTGTGAACCATTCCAGCTAACATAACTTATATTTAGACAAAACACAAAATAGATATAAACTCGTAATCATCCCTGTCTGTCCAAAAATTAGGTTCAGAAACTAGTATTAGTGTAACCCTTTACAACCAATTCCCTATCTTCTCAATACACCAAAAATAAATCTTTAGTCCTCTTTAAGTACTTAAGAATATTCTTGAAAACTATCAAGTGACCCTCAACTGGATTATAGTGGTATCTGATCGTCATGCTCAAAGCATACGAAACATCAGGATAAATACATATCATTGTTCATATTATAGATCCAATTGCTGACGCATCTGGAACTTTCTCAAATGACCCTTATCATCTAATGATTTAGGGGGCAATTATCTTTTGAGATCACTATCCCATTAGACATCGAAATATATCCTTTCTTTGTCTCTTGCATCATAAAATGATGTAATACTTTATTAATGTATGTACTCTGACTAGGTCGATTAATATTTTCAATCTATCTCTATAGATCTTGATCCCTAATATATAGGTAGCATCGCCTAAGTCTTTCACCGAGAAACTATTTCTTAACCAAGTCTTAACAGTCTGTAGAGAAGGTATGACATTCCTTATTTGTTATATGTCATCTACATATAATACTAGGAATGTCACATGGCTCCCACTAACCTTCTTGCAAACACATGGTTCATCTTCATTTTTAATAAAGCCAAACTCTTTGACCGTTTTATCAAAATGAATATTAATTCTCCTTGAGGCTTGCTTCAATCTATAAATAGATAGAAGCAACTAACAAACTATCTTAGAAAACTTTGGATCGACAAAACCCTCAGGTTGTATCATATATACATCATCTTCAAGGCTCCCATATAAGAAAGCAGTTTTGACATCCATTTTTCAAATCTCATAGTCAAACTAAGCAACTATTGCTAACAAAATCCTGATGGACTTGACCATAGTAAACGATGAAAAAGGCTCAACATAGTCTATACCATGAATTTGTTTGAAACTTTTTTTGCCACTAGTCACGTCTTATAGGTCTGTACTTTACCATCCATGTCAGTTTTCTTCTTGAAAACCCACTTGCACCCTATAGGTTTTACCCCTTCGAGTGGATCAACTAAAGTCAATACTTTATTTTAATACATGGATTCCATTTCGGATTTCATGGCCTCTAGCCATCTCTCGGAGTCTAAATTGTTCATAGGATCTTGGTAGGTGAGAAGCTTACCATTATCCATAAGCATCACATCACCATCTTGAGTCAAAAGAAATTCATATTTTCTCCCGGGCTCATGGTGAATCCTACTAGATCTACGAATAACCTGTGTTTCTTGGACAGGATTACTTTCAACATTTTGATGTACATCCTGATCTTATTCCAACTCTAGTTCAATGTTATCATGTGGTTCTCGATCTTCATCGAGATGTATTATCCTCCCATTGATTTTCTTAAAAAGTAGTTCTCTCTCAAGAAATACAGCAGCCCGAGCAACAAACACTTTGTTCCCGGAAGGATTATAAAAACTATACCCTAGTCTCACTTGGGTATCCCACAAAATAGCATCTATCTAATTTTGGTCCAAGCTTTTCAGAGGCTAAACGTTTTACAAATGCTTCACATCCCTAAATTTCTATAAATGACATGCTTTGACATTTATCACTCTATATCTCATACGGAGTATTTGGAACCAATTTAGTCGGAACTTGGTTAAGTGTATATATAGTCGTTTCTAGAGCATAACCCTAGAAAACTGAATGGAAGATCTGCTTGACTCATCATCGATCACACTATGTCCTACAAGGTACGATTTCTCCTCTCAGAATCTCTATTCCATTGAGGTGTTCCAGAAAGAGTAAGTTATGATACACTTGATAAGTGGCATTTTATACCACTTAGAACGTCTTATAATGGCTTGAATTGATGTCTTGAAATCAAGTATTTTGTGTATTTGATGTGTTTTTCTAGTGTTTATGCATTTCAGGGTATTAATTACATTTCTGGAGAGATTTCATCAAGAATAAGCCTTGGCATGTGTTTGGTATTGCAAGCGGGAAGATAGGAACATATTGCAGCAAAGAAACTGTAATAACCCCAATTTTTGGAAAATTTTGAAACCCTTATGAATAGTGTTTTTGCTGAATGAGAAAACTTTTCATGCCACACTATGTAGGGGTTCTGTTATGGATATTCTGGGATTTTATTAGTACTATATGAAGTATATAAGTGTATGTAAATATCGTCAGAACCCAATTCCGAACACTTTGGTTTTTCCCGGAAATCCACAAGATACGGAGAGAATTGAGTATAAGGTAACAGGATAAAAAGGATTTAAATTAAAGGATTATAATAGAGGATCATAAAAAGGAATATAATGTATTGAGAAAGGTTAAGGGAACCTAAGTAATAAGATCCCGGGTATGATCCTTCAAACGATAAACGAGAACGAAAGTTAAGCGAACCGTACAACAGATCAGCGGTCATTAGGCAAACGATTAGGAAGCTAATCAAAGGGATTAATGGGAGTGATGTCATCCAACCAATAGAAAGAAGACAAGGAAGGAAGGATGACATCATGAGGATGAGGTAAGCATGACATGGGAAGGAAGGAGGTGTGGTTGAATAAGAACCACACAAATTCAAGGGCAAGGTGGTAATTTGCTAAATCAAAAACAAAACCAAGCCAACCAACTAGCAAATCATTTCATCAAAAATCAAAAAAATCAGCCAAGGCATTGTTCTTCATATTAGCTCTCGGCTTTTTGCCTTTTTCAAAGAAAAAAATTTCCAAAATCAAGATCCAAGCATCCTTAATTGGTAAGAAAATTCCCTAACCATCTTTATGCTTAGTTATGGCTATATCATGAGTTTAAGCCATTAATTCTTTCTCTAGCTTCTCCATTTAATCAATGAAGAAGACAATGAATAGTGTTTTCAAGTTTTTAACTTGAACTTTTTCTTGTTTTTCTTGAAGATCCAAGCTTTCCTAAGGCTTCTCCAAGCTTCTTAAGGCTTCCTAGCTCAACCCACCACTTCAAGGAAGGTATACCATTTTCAAACCCTAGGTTCATATATATTATAAGGTGATTTTGATGAGTAGGATGTTATTGTAGTTGTTGTTATGATTAGAGTTTGAGATTAGGAATGGTAGTGAAATGAAATGGTAATTTTGTGGTTTTGATTTAAAGAAACTTAAGAATGATTAAAGTAAAGTTTAAGCATAAGTATGAATGGTTAAATTGAATTGGTTGGGGTTGTTATGATGTGATAAGGATGGAGGATGGTTGTATGTTGGATTTGAGGTTGATTTGGGTTGTTTGTGAATGGGTTGAAAATGGGAAATCGCGTAAACATAGTCGTCGTAACGTCCGATTTTCTTTGGACTGTTTTTGTGCATAGCATTAGGACCCGAGAACCCCCTGCTAGATTGTGACCACTGCCATGTTTAGATAGCTCATGTTACGAGCTTCGTTTTGATATGTAGTTCGTTCGATTCCGATGCACGGTTTAGGAGAAACGACCGTTTCAAGTAACGGCGTTTCGCGAACGAAACTTTTCCCCTCGCCTTACTTTGAAACATAGGTTAAAGACCAAAAAGGGTTAATTAATGCATGGAACATTTATGGTAAGTGTTTTAGGCAGTTGGTAAGTCACTCGCGAAGGAATCGCTTTAAAACTCGTAAAGGTTAAATTATTAAAAATGGTGGAGCCGAGGTGTTATGGATTAAAACTACTATATATAATTGCTGTATTTAATACTAAGGAACGTGAGCTCCAAGGCTCGATTTGACTGTTCTTGTATTTCGTGACTCAATCTGCCTTAACAAGATGCCTACGTACCTTGCTGATTGCCAATGATCAAGTCAAAAAACGTAGTTCTGATTGGTGGGGGTGAGACCCCTTATATAGATGTGGGAGTCCTTGAATTGGACTTGGTATAGGAGACTTGGTGGATAAGCCTCTGGATTAGGATAGACTTAGGAGTCCTAGGAAGTAGGAAGCTGATTCCTTATCTTTTTAGGTCCCCTTGAGGCTAATCTCTAAGGATTTATATCCTCATCGGAACTCTTTTCAACATCTGATTTCTCCCTTATTAATTAATTACGAAATTAATTAATAATCAGGGCTTTTGGGCCTTTTTTATTCCATCAGACCTGATCTGGTCCATCAGGCTTAACCTTTCTGGTCTGAGTATCATATATCTTTTTATTGGGCCTGGCAGCCCACAGTTTGTACAATTAATGCAGTATTTAATTATACAAACATAATTTATTTATCCCTATCATTTGCCCCCCAACTTTTGGGAAACATTGATTAGGTTTCGCAGAAGTTAAGTCTATTTGTTCCCTTACAGGGTTTCGTTTTTCCGTAAAGTGTGGAGCGACCTACACATTCACAACGAATTTTTCCTTCTATTCAGGAATTATCTTAATTTCCAGGAATTTTTCCCTTATTTCCGGGATTTTTCCCTTAATTTCTGGATTTTCCCTTAATTTCTGGGATTTATCCTAATTTTTCTGGATTTTCCCTTAATTTCTGGGATTTATCCTAATTTTTCTGGATTTTCCCTTAATTTCTGGGATTTATCCTAATTTTCTGGATTTTTCCCTTAATTTCTGGGATTTATCCTAATTTTCTGGATTTTTCCCTTAATGTCTGGGATTTATCCTAATTTTCTGGATTTTTCCCTTAATTTCTGGGATTTTCCCCTAATTTTCTGGGATTTATCCTTAATTTTCTGGCTTAAAATCGATCAGAATGCATTCGAAATCGATCAGGATGCAGACAAAATCGATCAGGATCCTGATCGAATTAGCTCAGGATCTTACATTCTGGTCGACAGGATTCCTGATCGATTTCGATCAGGATTCTGACCGAATTAGCTCAGGATCTTACATTCTGGTCGACAAGATTCCTGATCGATTTCGATCAGGATTCTGACCGAATTGGCCTTCAAAGTGACACCCTAGTCGATTGCTACACGGGCTTAATCGATCAGGATTCCTGATCGATTTCGATCAGGACTCTGAACGAATTAAATGGCTCTCGACCATTCTGATCGAATGGAATATCGATCAGGACTCTGTTCTCCGTCGATCAGGACTCTGGTCGATCTTAGGGGATTTCTTCCCTCCTGTTCGAATAGCATATCGATCAAGACTCTCTTCTGTGTCGATCAGGACTCTGATCGATCTTAGGGGATTTCTTCCCTCCTGTTCGAATAGCATATCGATCAAGACTCTCTTTTGCATCGATCAGGACTCTGATCGAACCATATTAAGGTTCTGGTCGATTTTTGACCATTCACTTTCCATAGGAGCTTCTAGATTATTCCTGATATTTCTAGTAGATGGGCTTTTAGGCTGGGCCTGTCTAAATGGGCCTTGAAACGCCTCGTATTCCGAGCTTTTCGCCTATATAAGTGTAGTGTGAAGTGAGAATCCTCACTTCACTTCTCATTTTCTCCCATAAACTTCTCTAGAGTTCTCCCTTTGAGTAGGCGATTTCCGGCGAGCTCACAGCCACCGTAGCTCCACCGTTTTTCAAGCATTTCTGGGTTTCAAGCCTTCAACCGAAGCATATTAATGGCGGACCGTGACCTAGCTCGTTTGCAGAAGATGAATGTCTCTAAGAGAGGTACAAACATCCAAATTCAATCTCCATATACTTCCCTCATTGATATGATTAACTCGAGAGGTGATGAATATCCTTCTCTGTCTGAGTTAGATTCGTATAATCATGGTAACACTTTTCATGAGATAGATGGTAGGATAGAGTCTATGAATACCCTGTACAGACTTCCACCCCACCTTAGGATCACTCCAGCCGCCCCTGGGGATAGGACTTGTAATTGGGAGGGGGATACCCTGTTCATTTATCGAGGAGCCCTGACCGCAGGTCTTAGGTTCCCATTTCACGAATTTATTCCTCGTTTACTAGCCGATGTACGAATCAACCCTTGTCAACTCCCTCCTAACGCCTGGAGGAACATTATCTGTTTTATGGTCCTTTGTCTCAGGAATAGCTTTCCTCTTTCCGTAGCAGTCTTTAGGAAAGTTTTCCAATTCTATAATAGTTCCATGAGTCAGCCGGGCTGGGTTTTAATTCGCCAACGGCCCAAAATTCCCCATATCTTTGATAGTAACTCTATAGTCGAGAACAACCCTAAATGGAGGGATGAGTTTGTCAGGCTGACCTGGGCTGGGGGTGATTGGGCCACACTCTTCCGTAGGCCATTTTGCAAAGTATCAGATGGTAGTCCTGGTAGCATCAGATTAACTGATGAGGAGGAGGTGGCCTACCAAGCCTTAATTTCAGATGATGGGAAAACAGACACCTGGACCCTTTTAGAGGAATTTTCCTTGAAGAAAGTTGGTCTCTCCCAGGCCAGTGATAAGGGTAAATTTATACCTGTGTAATTATTTTTCCTTCTCTTTAATCGCACTTTTTCTTTTTTTCTGGATTTTAATATTCCTTCTGCTTTTCCTTTCAGCTTGTGAGGCTATTAATAATGTCAATAGGCCCAAGGAGGGGGAATCTGGCCGCCAGAAGAGGGCCAAGTTAAACAGGGACCCCAGGAGCAAACCTGACGGTCCTACTTTCCTTAAGCCCCACGTCCCGGTGGTCGAGCTGGGGGACGATGTGGATCCTCCACTTAAGGCACATTCCTTCAGGCCTAACTGGGGCTTCAGGAGGAGCGATACGGTGGTTGGATCCACCAAACATGCCAAGGATTGGTCGTACCATTCCATCACTCCCCATGATTTCACTGACATTGTTACGGGGAGTGACGTCGAGACTATTGAGCTTCTGGGTTCTCAAGCCCAAGCTGCGGTAATTTTCTTTCTCTCCTTCTTTGAATCCCAACTTTCTTGTATTCCAACGAACTTGTGCTAACTCATACATATTTCTTTGCAGAGTAATACCTACTTCCAGGCGGCCCTCCATCAGGCTAGATCTTGGAAGGGTAACTCTGATGTTTTTGAGAAAGAGATGAAGAAGTGGGAGGAGAGAGCCAAGGTCCTGGAGAAAAAGCTGGACACGAAGAAAGAGGAGCTGGCTCAGGCTCATTCCGAGCTGGTGAAACTTAGGAGTGATAAGGATAAGCTCATCGATGACTACATGGATTCTGATAAGTTTAAGAATCTCATGGAGATTCATGATGAGGGTCTTTATTCCCTACAGTTCACTCAGGGATGGGATGCGGCCGTGAAGGCTGTTTCTGAGAAGTACCCGGGCTTAGTCGACCCTAAGGACTTTATAAGTCCTGAGCAGGCTGAGTCAGAGGACAGCATAGACGCCCTCTTCGACTCTCCTCAGCCAGATGATCGCATCTTGGATCCTAACACTGCTTCTCCTCCCGCTTCTCCTGCGAAGGATGCCGAAGGTGCTGACAAGGAGAAAGAGAATGAAGGCTCCCGCATGGAGGAGTAGTTTTTCACTTTGCAATTTCATCCCTAATTTATGCCTGAACTTTTGTTTGTACCAGAATTTATTACCCTTCGGGGCTATTTATATGCTATTCTCCTTATTCGCATCTTTTTTATCTTTCCGATACTTTAATGTGCATTCAAACTTGAACTAATTAGCCACGCAAGTGCTATCACAACTCAAACATCCATAGGTTGAAATAATTTCGATTTCTTCAGTTTGAAGTCTGGTTTTTCAAAACCTTACATAGCATGGGTTCGACCCTAATCAATAATAACTAGACAATGTAAATTCTACTGGAATATAAAATCCTATGCAAGCAAAGCTTCCAGGTGCTTTTAAACCTACTTGTCACAATGACAAGTGAGAATCGTACTTCGCCTATCTTACACGTAGTAAACCTTCAGGTTTTGTGCGTGCCAGGTCCTCGGGACTTCAAAACCATCCATAGTCTCGAGCTTGTAGGTTCCTCTACCTTGAACACTCTTGACTCTGTACGGCCCTTCCCAATTTGGGGCAAGCTTCCCTTTTTGTCCTACACCAGATGCTTCTATCTTCCTCAAGACTAGATCGCCTTGTTTAAAAAACCTTTCTTTAACCCTTAAGTTATAGTAGAATGAAGCTTTTTTCTGATATTCTACTATCTTTGTATGTGCTTTATCTCGCACTTCATCAATTAAATCCAGGGCTAATCTCTGCCCTTCCTCGTTTTCTTTCTCATCGAAAGCCTGAATCCTTGGAGAGGAATGTGATATCTCTACGGGAACTACTGCTTCCGCCCCATATGCCAACATGAAAGGAGTTGCATCTGTCGTAACTCTACAAGTAGTCCTATAGGCCCATAATATGGGAAGTATCTCATCCACCCAATTATTTCTCGACTTTTCGATCCTCTTCTTTAGTCCATCCAGGATTATCCGATTTGCTACCTCCGCTTGCCCATTGGCTTGCGGGTGAGCCACAGAGGTGAACCGTAACTCAATTTCATTTTCTTCGCAATACTTCTTGAATTCCTCGTTGTTGAATTGTGTTCCATTGTCAGTGACGAGGATACGGGGAATTCCATATCGGCACATAATGTTTTCCCACAGGAATTGTGCAACTTGCTTAGTTGTGATCTTGGCCAAAGGTTTGGCTTCGATCCACTTGGTGAAATAATCAATGGCTACAATCAGAAACTTCCTTTGTGCCGTGGCCATAGGAAAAGGCCCTAGAATATCCATCCCCCACATTGCAAAGGGAATAGGCGAGTTGATAGAGGTCAGCATCTCGGGGGGTTGTCTAAAAACTGGTGCATGCTTCTGACAGCGATCACACTTCTTCACATATTCTTTGGCATCAGCCATCATTTCTGGCCAATAAAAGCCTAAACGGGTTATCTTATGAGCTAAGGCTCTGCCCCCCAAGTGTTGTCCACAAATACCTTCATGCACTTCCTCAAGAGCCAAGCGTGCCTCATCGGGCCTGAGACACCTTAAGTAAGGAACCACGAAAGATCTTTTATATAGAATCCCATCTATCAAAGAGTACCTTAGTGCTCGAACAGTTAACTTTCGTGCCTCAGCTGCATCGCTTGGCAACCATCCAGTTTGAATGTGAGCCTTAATGAGATCGATCCATGACGTTCCCAGGCCTATGGGAGCCACAAGCTTAACATCTATGCTTCGCGTCTTTAAAACACGGAAGTATACACTTCCTGAACTTTCTTCTATCTCAGATGAAGCAAACTTTGATAGCGCATCTGCCTTAACATTTTCTTCCCTTGGAATGTGTTCAACATGACATTCATCAAATTGTGTCATCACAGCCCTTACTAGGCGGACATACTTAGCCATCGTATCATCCCTTGCCTCAAATTCTCCCTTTACCTGGGATATGATCAGCTTTGAGTCTCCACGGACCTTTAAATTTTTGACTCTAAGTGTCCCAGCTAGACCAAGGCCAGCTATCAGGGCTTCATATTCTGCCTCGTTATTCGTGGTTGGGAAGTCTAGCTTCATGGCATACTCAATTAAGAACCCATCAGGGCTTTGCAAAACTAACCCTGCTCCACTGGAGTTTGTTTTTGATGCTCCATCAAAATAGAGAACCCAATACTCTTTATCATCCTTCTCCTTGCTTTCATTATCAACTCCCTTGTCTTGAGTTATGGTATCTTCCTGCCCCCCGACTTCTTGGTTGGGTATGGTACATTCCACCACGAAGTCAGCTAGTGCCTGGGCTTTTATCGCCGTACGTGGCTTATACTTGAGATCGAACTCTCCCAGCTCTATTGCCCACTTAATCAATCTCCCACTTGCCTTGGGACTATGAATGATGTTTCTCAGGGGCTGATTCGTTAGCACCTCAATCTGGTGAGCCTGAAAATAAGGACGCAGCTTTCTCGAAGCCATTACCAAGGCTAGAGCGAATTTCTCAATAGTTGAATAATTCAACTCAGCACCATGCAAGATTTTGCTGACATAGTATACGGGTTTCTGGACTTTCAGCTCCTCCTTAACCAACACCGCGCTCAAGGCGCTCTCTGAAACAGCCAAGTACAGAAATAAAACTTCATTCAGAACTGGCTTGGCCAACAACGGGGCCTGGCTCATATACTTCTTTAACTCTTCAAATGCCTTCTGATTTTCCTCACTCCATACAAAGTCTTTGATGTTCTTTAGTGACTTGAAGAATGACAAGCACTTGTCTCCTGACTTGGAGATGAATCGTCCTAGCGCAGCAACCCTTCCTGTGAGCTTCTGAACATCCTTAATAGTTTTTTGGGGGTTCCATGTCCAGGATTGCCTTTATCTTATCGGGGTTAGCCTCAATTCCCCTCTTTGAGACCATCAATCCCAAGAATTTTCCAGATCCTACTCCGAAAGCACACTTCGTAGGATTCAACATCATCTTGTGGTACCTCAGGACCTCAAAAGCTTCCCTCAAATGGGCTATATGATCAGTCTTTACTAGACTCTTGACTAACATGTCATCAACATAGACTTCCATAGTCTTACCAATAAGATCCTTAAAAATTCTATTCACCAACCTTTGATAGGTGGCTCCTGCATTCTTGAGACCAAACGCCATAACAAGATAACAATAAACACCAAAGTCAGTGATAAATGATACCTTTGGAATGTCATCCTTATGCATTTTGATCTGGTTGTATCCGCTAAACCCATCCATGAAACTCAGCATCTCATGTCCAGCGGTGGCATCAATCAAAGTATCAATTCTAGGCAGCGGAAAACAGTCTTTGGGGCATGCATCATTCAGATCGGTGAAGTCTATACACATCCTCCACTTTCCATTAGTCTTCTTCACCATTACAGGGTTTGCTAACCACTCCGGAAATTGAATCTCCTCAATGAAACCAGCCTCTAAGAGCTTTTCCACTTCCTGCTTTATAGCCTCTTGTCTTTCCGGGGCAAAATTTCTTTTCTTTTGTTTTACTGTCTTCCGACTTGGATCCACGTTTAGCTTGTGAGTAATTAACTCCGGGTCTATGCCTGGCATATCAGCTGCTGACCATGCAAACACATCACTATTTTCTTGCAAAAATTTCACTAACTTCCCTCTAAGGGGCTCCTCTAATGTGGCTCCAATGAAAGTCATCCTCTCAGGATTCTTGGGATCTAAAGGAACCGAAACCAATTCTTCTGCTGGCCTTCCTCTATTCTCATCATTTTCTCGAACATCCATATCTTCAATAGGAAGAACCTGCCCCCCGACTCCATCTGCCCTCAAAGAGGCCACATAACAGCTTCTAGCCATTTTTTGATCTCCTCTCTCTTCTCCAATCCCGTTTCGGGTTGGAAACTTCATGACTGAATGGTAGGAAGAGGGGACTGCCTTAAAGGCATGTATCCCTGTTCTCCCCATGATAGCATTATAAGTTGAACTAGCCTTTACCACTACGAAATCCAGCATCTGCGTTGCTTGCCTTGGCTCCGTACCTATGGTGGTTGGCAACTTGATTATCCCTTCCACAGGACATTCTACTCCAGCAAATCCATATATCGGCATGTCGGTTGGTGTTAACTGGGAGTCGTTATACCCCATCCTTAGAAAGGTGTCGTGGAGCAAGATGTCCACAGAAGCACCATTATCCACAAGGACCCTCTTAACCGGGCTATTTCCTATTATCGGCGTTATGACCAGCGGGTCGTCATGGGGAAACTTCACACCCTCTAGGTCGGAATCATCAAAAGCCAATGTTACTTCTGTCCTGGCCCTCTTCGGGGCTTCTCCAACAATATGCATAACCTCTCTGGTATATGCCTTTCTGGAATTTTTGGACAATCCAGCAGCAGTTGGACCTCCAAAGATCGTGTTTATCACAGGCCCTCGAGGTCTCGGCCCTCCATAAATGGTGTTTATAACTGGTCCTCTAGGTTGGGGATTCCGCCCTGATCATCTTGGTCCCTCCTACGATCTTCAAAGTTCTTCCTTCCATTATTATTTCTGTCCCCTCCATCTCCAGTATACTTATTCAATCTTCCTTTTCGAATCAAAAACTCAATTTCATCTTTCAATTGCCTACACTCATCGGTGTCATGGCCAACATCTTTGTGAAACCTGCAATACTTGCCCCTATCTAGCTTGGCGGGATCAGCCTTCAAGGGCTTAGGCCAGCGAATATCTCTGTCTTTCTCAATCTCCATCAAGATCTGACTTCTGGGAGCATTCAGCTTAGCGTATTCAGTGAACTTTTGCCCAGGTCCTCCCTTCTTGGGGGTTGAATCAGGGTTTTGTTCGGTTCTAGGATATTTGTCCTTAGCGATATACTCCAAATCAGTTTTTCGTTTCTTGCCTCCAGTGGGCTCATTACTTACTACGGTCTTCCTCATACTTTCTTCAACCTTGATATACTTCCCTGCCCTCTCTTGGAGCTGCAACATGCTCTCAGGGGGTCGTTTGGCCAAAGACATCTTGAAAAACTCATCCATAGTTCCTTGTTGCAGTGCTATCATGGCTACCTTATCATCAAGGTCTGGGACTTTTAAAGCCTCCTTTGTAAAACGATTCAGGTAATCTCTTAAGGATTCCTTAACTCCTTGCACAAGACTCATAAGAGATGCCGAACTTTTCTCATGGACTTTTCCACTGATGAATTGCTTAATAAAAGCCTGACTTAGTTCTCTGAATGATCCAATAGAATTTGGGGGTAGGCGACTGTACCATCTTTGAGCCATACCCGACAGGGTTTGAGGGAAGGCCCGACATTTTATAGCATCATTCACGGGTTGCAGCAGCAGTGCATTAGAGAATGTCCTAACATGATTAGCGGGGTCTCCCGTGCCATCATAGGCTTTGATAGTGGGCATCTTGAATTTCCTTGAGACATGGGCATTCATTATCTCTTCTGTGAAGGGTGGAGTTGGATCATCAGGATCTCCAAGGGGAAGGAGATTGCTCGGATCAGTTCTTGGGACAGCAGCCCTTCTTCTTACCGGACCATCCAGGTCTATGATAGGAGGAGGATTTCTCA